>NC_036874.1:21082643-21090190 GCF_002910315.2 Salvelinus sp. IW2-2015 | reverse complement strand
CATGAGTCTCTGTGATCGGTTACGTACCTACATGACAATTTCTAGAACGGAAAAAACATTAACCGTTCTGGATCTGGGTCCCCAGAAACCGATGGTGCTGGGCAGAGCCAAACACAACGCGTGTAAATGCCCTGTGTAAAAGCGGAGGTTTTGAAAATGTGTCCCATTGGCTTGTTACTTCTTCAATTGGTTTGAGATGATCCAATGCTTGCTATTACATTGTATGACTTAGAACCCGGGTCATTTTGGCGTTGCACACTAGCAACGAGCTTCAACGATGGGCAATCTCAGACTGAACGTGTTAGCCAATGGGTAGAGCAGCGGGGAAAAAAATTCCAGTTGAGTCATCAGCAAGATGACCTTCTCCTATCACTTTCATTATGTCTCAATACTGTTTGAGAGTTCCCAGCCGCTATAGATAAGGGCACTCAGTCAGAAAAGGGTCTCTAACCCTTGAAACCTTTCTTTATTTTTCATCTTAATCTAAAAGTAGCAACTGTTCCACTTGGTCCACTTATTAGGGTTCTTTGTCTGGCCTGAAGGTACCAGTTATAGTACTATCCTACAAGGACGCATTCCTATGCGATATATCACCTATCGCTGACAACTCCATGCAACAATCTCTTTTGTCCATATAATGCATCTCATACTCTATTATCAAAGAATGATCAGCCCAAGGTGTCACCTTTAATGGTCATCCACAACAGTAACTAGAGCCCCAAATACAGGCCAGTCGGGAACCTGGCATTTCAATGGACATACATTGGGGATAAATACGTCACGTCTCAGTACCTCAACCACTCCATTTTCTATTTAAATGTAAAGCCACACTCGTTTCCGTGACTGAGTAGGTCACTTTCCAATTGTTTCTGCAAGAGTGGTATATTTGCCCAGTGGGTCTTGAGGACACCAAACACTCTGGAACTTCCAAACTTAAGTTTAAGGGTACATTAGCTAAAAGTTCAAAGAATATGACCAATAAGTGATACGCACTTACTTAACACAACAGGGCAGCATACAAATCCCTACGTGCGAAATGTGTGTGATGCATGCAAAAAATATGCAGTAAGGGCACGTAAAATGTAATCTGCCTTAAATAAAGTGAGCATTACAAACGTCTGGTGAAAAGCTTGTCGCGACTTTTGGTCCAATGCTAGTTGGGACCGGACAGGAGAGAAACTAGATTGTGTAGCAGCATGACAGATTTGTGTGTGTTGTTAACAGTTAATATGTTGTTTTCATAGTATAATTAAAACTAGTGTTTGAGGACAAACGTAACAAAGTCCACTAAATTGGTATGGAATGTGGTAAGTTGTAGTGGCCAGAATTTGTTCTATACTCCATTTCTTTTACGGTTACTTTTAGTGATTGGTGTGACAGACCACGTTCCCACAGATAAAAAAATCTAATGTAATCCAAAAAGCAGACATTCACATACCGCTAATAAATAAAAAGGGAATTAAAGATGGAGATAAGATTCCGCTAATAAATATGCTTTGATGTGTCAATCAATAGATGATGCTGCACGGGTTTCTTCACTGGTCAAATAAACAAATAGCGGGGACGCTGGATTGATGGTATTTGGTAGAAGGGCAGGAAGCAAAGCTTACAACCACTGACACATAGACACCACATTCAGTCATAAATAAGGACAAAAATACCTCACAATCTAGTAGCTACTGCTCAAACTTCAAGTGTTTGGCTTAAAGGTAGATTCAGCTGAAACAAATTAGTAGAGCTGCGGATCAGGCCGATATTCCCAAACACACAAGAGTGAAGCGAGAGGCTATATCTACTCCCATTAGTTGTCCCTCAGCTATCACATTTGCAGGAGAGTGAAGCGGCATCCCTGACATGCGAAGATGCTCTGTATGGGACTGTGGGTGCTCACAAGTCAGCCTATTGTATAGCATTTATTCCTAAATATCTTTGTTTCACACTGCTGCTCGTATCGCTGAGTCTCAGTTTGAAGGAAATGCTAACGTAGATGGAGATGTGACATTAATATATTACAAGATCAATAAATAATTAAGGATAGTGATATCATTTACAATCATACAATGTGTACAATATTCAAATCAAATACACCCCAAAAAAAATTTGTCTCAGTATTAGTGCCAAATGTACATTTTTCCCAGAATTTTCGTTGTCTCAGAACAAATCAAATCAAACAGGACTCAAATGTTTCTCTCAGAATAAAGGAGGCTCTTCAGCTGGTTTCTGAAAAAATATATATAATAACTTAACAATATGAACAAGATAAAAAACCCTGAGATTTCAATGATCAGATGCAACACTGAGGTCAGCATTCTAACATGCGTCACAGGAGGGGTGGACAGATGACAAGCAGCCACCACCAGATGTGTCAGTTACTAGGCTGACCAACAATGAAATCTAGTGGCTTTGGCACCGCGTGACCCTGATTTCAACCAGTTTTTCCTCTCAAGACTCTCTCTTGCATTCAGCTGCTTAACTTCTTATGGCTGCAGGGGCAAGTATTGAGTAGCTTGGATGAAATGTGCACAGAGGTGCCCAGAGTAAACGGCCTGCTCCTCAGTTATAGTTGCTATTATATGCATATTTATTAGTGGTATTGGATAGAAAACACTGAAGTTTCTAAACTGTTTGAATATGTCTGTGAGTATAACAGAACTCATATGGCAGGAAAAAACCTGAGAAAAAATCCACACAGGAAGTGGAATTCTGAGGCTGGTTCGATTTTCAACCAAGACCCTATGAAATCACAGCGATATATGGATGAGTTTGCACTTCCTACGGCTTCCACTAGATGTCAACAGTCTGTAGAACCTTGTCTGATGCCTCTACTGTGAAGGGGGGCCGAATGAGGGGGAATTAGTCAGGTCTGCCATGACCTGACCATTCTTTGACCATGCGCATTGACATGAGAGGAGCTCTGTTCCATCACTCATCTGAAGTCAATGTAATTCTCCGGTTGGAACGTTATTCAAGATAATGTTAAACCATTCTAAAGATTGATTCAATACATCGTTGACATTTTTTTACTGACTGTTACGGAACTTTTGGACATTTCGTCAGCTTTTATTGAACGCGCTTCCTGACTTTGGATTTGTTTTACCAAACACGCTACAAAAATAGCTATTTGGACATAAATGATGGACATTACCGAACAAAACGAACATTTTTGTGGAAGTGGGAGTCCTGGGAGTGGCATTCCGACAAGATCAGCAAAGGTAAGTGAAGATTTATAACTTTTTATGAGTTTTGTTGACTGCACAATTTGGCGGGTAACTGCATGGCTTGCTTTGTGGCTGAACGCTGTTTTCAGATTATTGAATATTGTGTTTTGCCGTAAGCTTTTAAAATCTGACACAGCGGTTGCCAGTTTAAGAACAAGTGTATTTAATTCTATGTAAACATGTATCTTTTCATCAAAGTTTTATGATGAGTATTCCTGTTATTGTACGTGGCTCTCTGCAATTTCTCCGGATATTTTGGAGGCATTTCTGAACATGGCGCCAAATGTAAACTGAGGTTTCTGGATAAATATGAACTTAATCGAACAAGACATATATGTATTGTGTAACATGAAGTCATATGAGTGTCCATCTGATGAAGAATCATCAAAGGTTAGTGATTAATTTATCTCTATTTCTGCGTTTTTGTGACTCTCTCTTTGGCTGGAAAAATGGCTGAATTTTTCTGTGAGTTGGTGGTGACCTAACATAATCGTTTATGGTGCTTTCGCTGAAAAGCCTATTGAAATCGGACACTTGGTGGGATTAACAAGAAGATTACCTTTAAATGGTATATAAGATACATTTTATGTTTGAGGAATTGTAATGATGAGATTCTGTTTGTTGTGAATTTGGCGCCCTGCCACTTTCACTGGCTGTTGTTCAATATCATCGCCGTTAACGGGATTGCAGCCATAAGAAGAACTGAGAGACGTGTTTGAGATGTAGGTGAGGTGTGTCAGCTGATGCTCATGTCACCACAACACAACACTCCTAACCATTCAGTCCATATTATAATAGGCCTCAGTGCTCTCAGCCATCAGACCAATTCATTCTAGCCACTGGGTATCCAGTAATACTCCACCCCACTAGTCAAAAGTAGTGCCTCCCCCTGGCGTCCCTGTGTCACTGCCCGTGTGAGGGTGTGGCTGGGTGAGGTCACTGGGTAAAGCTCTTCTTGATGGCCACRTTGGGGAAGAGTCCGCAGAGCTCTTGGACAATGCGGGCGTCCACCTGCGCGCAGAAGGACACGTCCAGGAGGAGCAGCTTCGGACACGCCTGCAGCAGCTTCCTCAGGGAGGAGGAGCTTACCATCCGGGTGCCTGTCAATCAACAACACAAACATACCACATAAGTGAGCAACATGTGACCACTCGGTGAATACTGTGTTCTAAATGCGCCAAGTAAAATACTATATTCAAATATCGGGTGTGAACATATGTGGTTGTACCTAAAAATGACTGCGTATAAACTTGTGTGATAGAACGAGAGAAAGAGAGACAGATTACGAAAGGAAGAGGGAGGTAGTACCCACCCAGTATGTCGAGGTGCTGCAGTGCGGGGCAGTTGGCAGCCAGCTCCTCAATGTCCGAGTCGCACACGGTGCGGTTGGCGGTGAGGAAGAGCTTCCTCATGCACTGCAGGTTGCGGGCCAGGTGCTGGAAGCAGCCCGAGCTGCTCTGCAGTGTGGAGCACCAGCCCAGGTCCAGCTCCTCTAGTAATCTGCATCCTGCAGCCAGCTCGGCTAGGCCACGCTCCGTCAGGTTTCTGCAGCGCCACAGGTCCAGGGAGCGCAGTGAGCGGCAGCGGACAGCCAGCATGCTGGCCACCACGTCATAGTCCTCTATCTGCAGGGTGAACATAGGGGTGGTGACCTTGGGGCTGTTAGCTAACACAGAATGACTGAATCAATTGTCATGATTCTTGGTTGTGGTTCAGATTCTTGGTTGTGGTTCAGAGTTAAGGGGTTAGGCTGATCCTAGAATGTCTATCTGGAGCAAGAGCAGGGTATGATAGTGAGTGCATTTGTGGGGGGGCATCTTACCATCACACAGCTCCCCAGGTTGAGGTGTCTCAGCTCAATACAGAAGGTTAGGATGCTCAACATGGCTGTTTGCTGCAGCAACATAAACAAAGCAAGCGAGAGAGAGAAAATGTCAAAAGTTGAGTTAAGTTTCTATCAACTGACCCMAAATATGATGATTGCACCCCTTTTTTTTGTACACACACAGTAAAATGAGACTTAGGAATGTGTATCAAAGGTGTCACGTCAAAAATTACAATAAACAGGTCTACCCATGTTATTCWATATCTCTCCAAGACGACTTGGTCTGGCAAACACATAACTCAACAGTATTAAGGTAGTATAACATTTCAAAACGTAAAAAAAAAAAAATTTGCTTATTACCTATCCACCATCGCTAGACAGGGATAGAGGTGAGGTTTCAATGTGGAACTGTCAACATGCCACCCAATGGCAATTGAGTGTGCGTGACGTGTACTTTAGCAGGCATCTCTAATGTGTACGCTGTGGTTTTTCGAGTGTGTGTGTTTGGTGGTCTCTTTTTATGCCTTTTGGCAGTCAGAGAACTATTTAATTATACCAGTGACAGCTTTAATGACAGACTAATGACAGACAACAGGGCTGGATGACACATAGGACTGCAGACACACACACAGCCTGCTCAGTCTGCCTGCAGTAAACAACCTGAAAGCTTAGACCTYAACCTCACTGCACTGGAAAGACTACGGTATGGTGTCTGCCTTAGGAAAAKGCTGAAACACGAGAACAACACTCAGAAATGCCCTGTAAGGTTTTGTAGCAGGCCTGGGCGAGAACAGTGACCCGAGCTCTGAGTTCATTACAAATGATGACAGCAGAGAATTAGTCCTACGGATTGGGGTGATATTTTTGGTCCATTTCCTCCTGACAGAGGCTGGTGTACTGAGTCAGGTTTAAGGCCTCCTTGCTCGCACACGCTTTTCAGTTCTGGCCACAAATTTTCTATGGGATTAAGGTAGGGCTTTGTGATGGGCACTCCAAATACCTTGACTTTTTTGTCCTTAAGCCATTTTGCCAAAACTTTGGTTATGCTTGGGCTCGTTGTCCATTTGGAAGACCCCATTTGCAACCATGCTTTAACTTCCTGATTGATGTCTTGAGATGTTGCTTCAATAATCCACCTAATTTTCCTCCTCATGACGCCATCTATTTTGTGAAGTGCACCAGACCTCCTGCAGCAAAGCACCCCACAACATGATGTCGCCACCCCGTGCTTCACGTTGGGATGGTGTTTCTCGGCTTGCAAGCCTCCCCTTTTCCTCCAAACATAACGATGGTCATTATGGCCAAACAGTTCTATTTTGAATCATCAGACCAGAAGACATTTCTCCAAAAGTACGATATTTGTCCCAATGTGCAGTTGCAAACCGTAGTCTTGCCTTTTTATGGCGGTTTTGGAGCCGTGGCTTCTTCCTTGCTGAGCGGCCTTTCATGTCGATATAGGACTCGTTTTACCTTTACCTGTTTCCTCCAGCATCTTCACAGGTCCTTTGCTGTGTTTCTAGGATTCATTTGCACTTTTCGCACCACAAGTACGTTCATTCAAGTAGACAGAACACGTCTCCTTCCTGAGCGTTTATGAGCGGCTGCGTGGTCCATGGTGTTTACACTTGCGTACTATTTTGTTCAGATGAACGGGTACTTCAGGCGTTTGCAATTGCTCCCAAGATGAACCAGACTTGTGGAGGTCTACAATTTTTTTCTGAGGTCTTGGCTGATTTTTTTGATTTTCCCCTGATGTCAAGCAGAGAGGCACTGAGTTGAAGGTAGGCCTTGAAATACATCCACAGGTACACCTCCAATTGACTCAAATTATGCTCAATTAGCCTATCAGAAGCATCTAAAGCCATGACACATTTTCTGGAATATTCCGAGCTGTTTAAAGGCACAGTCAACTTAGTGTATGTAAACTTCTGACCCACTGGAATTGTATACAGTGAATTATAAGTGATAATCTGTCTGTAAACAATTGTTGGAAAATGACTTGTCATGCCACAAGTAGATGTCCTAACCGACTGCCAAAACTATAGTTTGTTAAAAAGTGTTTGCTAAGTAGCATATTTGAGACGATGTTGTAAACCAAATTATGCCAATTTAGGCTAATGCACATGGGTATTCAAAAATCAAATCAATTTTATTAGTCACATACACGTGGTTAGCAGATGTTAATGCGAGTGTAGCGAAATGCTTGTAGCTTCTAGGTCCGACAATGCAGTAAATAACCACAAGTAATCTAACCTAACATCCAAACTACTTACTTATACCACACACAGTTGTAAAGGGTAAAGGAATATGTAACTAAAGATATATGAATGAGTGGTGGTACCAGAACGGCATTAGGCAAGATGCAGTAGATGGTATAAGTACACTGGATAATAATACATATGAGATGAGTACTTGTAGGCGTATGGAACAAAAGTGGCATAGTTTAATGAGTGGCTATGTACACTGTATTACAGTAAAGATGGCAGATGTCAGTAGACTGATAT
>NC_036874.1:21048254-21080257 GCF_002910315.2 Salvelinus sp. IW2-2015 | reverse complement strand
GTAATTCCCTTTCTTTGGGTCAGTAGGAATTACACTTTTTTAGATTAAAGTTCAGGAATAAATCAGTAGAGAGAATGATTAATTTCAGCTTTATTTCTTTCATCCACATTCCAGTGGGTCGGAAAGTTTACATCACTCAATTAGTGTTAGGTAGCATTGGCTATTAAATTGTTTAACTTTGGTCAAACGTTTCGGGTAGCCTTCCACAAGCTTCCACAATAAGTTGGGGTGAATTTTGTGATTTCCTCCTGACAGAGCTGTGTGTACTGAGTCAGGTTTTAGGCCTCCTTGCTCGCACACGCTTTTTCAGTTCTGGCCACAAATTTTCTATGGGATTAGGTCAGGGCTTTGTGATGGGCACTCCAAATACCTTGACTTTTTGTCCTTAAGCCATTTTGCCACAACTTTTGGAGTATGCTTGGCTCGTTGTCCATTTGGAAGACACCCATTTGCAACCAGCTTTAACTTCCTGGATGATGTCTTGAGATTGTGCTTCAATATATCCACCTAATTTTCCTCCCTCATGACGCCATCTATTTGGAAGTGCCACAGACCCTCCTGCAGACAGAAGCACCCCACAACATATGCTCCCACCCGTCGCTTCACGGTTGGGATTGGTGTTCTTCGGCTTGCAAGCCTCCCCTTTTCCTCCAAACATAACGATGGTCAATATGGCCAAACAGCTTATTTATTTGGATCATCAGACCAGAAGACATTTCTCCAAAAGTACGATATTTGTCCCATGTGCAGTTGCAACATAGTCTGTGTTTTTATGGCGGTTTTTGGAGCCGTGGCTTCTTCCTTGCTGAGCGGCCTTTCATGTCGTATTAGGACTCGTTTTTACCTTTACCTGTTCCTCCAGCATCTTCACAGGTCCTTTGCTGTTGTTCTAGGATTCATTTGCACTTTTCCGCGACACCAACAGTCGTATTTCAAGTTAGTAGGAACAGCAGTCTCCTTCCTGAGCGGTTTATGACGGGAGGTGCTGCCGATGGTCGCCATGGTGGTTACACTTGCGTACTATTGTTTGTTTTCGAAATGCATCGGGTACCTTCAGGCGTTTGCAATGTCTCCCAAGATGAACCAGACTTGTGGAGGTCTACATTTTTCTGAGGGTCTTGGCTGATTCTTTTGATTTTTCCCCTGATGTCAAGCAGAGAGGGGCACTGAGTTTGAAGAAGCCTTGAAATACATCCACAGGTACACCTCCCACTCAAATTATTCAATTATGTCAATTAGACCTATCAGGAAGGCCTCTGAAAAGCCATGACACACATCTTTCATGGTATAATTCCGAGTGCTTTAAAGGGACAGTCAACTTAGTGGTATGCTAAACTTCTGGATCCCCACTGCGAGGATTGTGTAAGTTTGAACATTAATCGGCGTTGTACCAAATGTTGAAAAAAAGAGACTTTGTTTTCATGCCCACAAAAGTAGTGGTTCTCTATGAACCGACTTTGCTCCAAAACCATATTTGTCTAAAAAGGTTGATAGTAGCATAATGTGAAGGACGATGTTAGAACACAAATTTATCTCTTAGGGCGAGGGCTAATTGCGCCATTTGGTCGTCTTATTGTGGGTATCAGGGTTAAGGATAAAGTGACGTTTTTCCATTGATTACAATGCCTGTGCAATCCGGCACGATTGGTGGTTTTTCGAGCCAACTTATTGTGGGAAGCTTGTGGAAGGCTACCCGAAACGTTTGACCAAAGTTAAACAATTTAAAGGCAATGCTACCAAGCACTAATTGAGTGAATGTAAACTTCTGACCCACTGGGAATGTGATGAAAGAAATAAAAGCTGAAATTAATCATTCTCTCTACTATTATTCTGACATTTCACATTCTTAAAATAAAGTCGTGATCCTAACTGACCAAAGAAAGGGAATTTTTACTAGGATTAAATGTCAGGAATTGTGAAAAACTGAGTTGAAATATATTTGGCTAAGGTGAATGTAAACTTCCTACTTCAACTGTACGTTATATAGGTATGCAAGGTAGCTTTGATATCGTTTGCAATACCGATGTTGTCATTTTTTTGTTAATATCGGACGATTCCGACACGTTCACTGATATATTGTGCATCCCTAGTTGAAGAGATTGCAGAGCACTGCAAAATAAGTGTACAAACGGTGTGTAAAAGACCCAAAACAAGCTTAAGATTTTACGACTCATTGATAATGAGCACTGTAGGACAGACAAATAGAGACCAAAGTGATGGTGAGAGCTTCCAAAGAGCTATCTTTTATCAGGTGCTTGGCAGTCTTCACAGCTGAGCTGCAGAGGTGTTTTTCAAAGAATTGCGAGATAATGCAAGGGGTCCAGTCTCTCAACCCAAAGAGTACAACATTCTTGAACGAGGAGCCTCTGTTTGCCTTTGCTCAGAACTTTGAGTCAGATTTAGAAGGACCTCAAACATGAGGTCCATGCAACCAAGCGGCTTCTTGATAGGAGAGAGAAAAGTGGAAGGGACAGATCGTCTACTTTCCTTGACTTTGTTGTGTTTCTAGAACCTTATAAAGAGGTCTTCCATGAGCTATTTCCACTTTGTAAGATTTCTGTTGTTACACCAGTCAGCAGTGCGTCTTGCGAGAGAAGCTTCTCAGCTTTAAACCCACCTTAAGACAACAATGGTTGATGACAGGTTAAGTCACCTCAGAATTCTCAGTGTTGAGTCAAGGAGGGCACGCTCCCCTCAACATGGATGAGCTTGTGAAACATTTTGCCAGTTCTCACCAGAACCGCAGAATTATGCTGTTTTAAAGCTACCTAGGATAATTTGACACTTAGGCGGTCCCTCTGGTCATGATTAAAACCTGCACTGTGTACTAACTAGTACACTGACATTCTAAAATGATAAATCCAAAGGGTATCATGTCACACAGATGTAATTTGGTCTTGATTAGGCCAATTCCAAAACCTTTCTTTGCTATTAGTTAACATAATATATATCGGCATAAATATGATAGTGTAAGTTTGTAATATTGATGGGCATCAAAATWATTTTTATTAKTTTTTTTTTTGTCAATTAATTTTTTTGTAAATAAACGATGTAAGTTATGTAACACACAAATGCCATCTTATCTCCTTAGTGCTTGAGCTTAATTTTCTGAAAATATTTTGGATGTTCAACACTTATCGACACAGATTATATATTCATGAAAACAGAGTGACCCAAGTCTCTCCAGTTTGTGAGTACAGTACAGTACAGTGTGTGTGTGAGAAAGAAATTGAGCTGCAGTTCCGAGGTAGAGACACTGACTATTCACGTTAAAGAATTCTAGCGAAGTAAACCTTTTGGACCACACTATCTGCCACATTGAAGAACTCCAGGTTAAGTGAATKATCACTTCTACCTCTAATCAGCAATCATAGGATTCATTCATGCTCCTTAGATGCCACGTTAGGGTTATACACTACATTTTCTGTCATGATCTATGGACCCCCTGAA
This sequence comes from Salvelinus sp. IW2-2015, assembly GCF_002910315.2. Taxonomy (NCBI): domain Eukaryota; kingdom Metazoa; phylum Chordata; class Actinopteri; order Salmoniformes; family Salmonidae; genus Salvelinus; species Salvelinus sp. IW2-2015. The sequence goes on along the minus strand of NC_036874.1, from coordinate 21,076,807 downwards.
GTAGCCTTGGCCACCCCCTGTATAAAACTCTAGTTCTGCCACTGGTGATACAGTCAGTTACACGCCTCCCATTCCATGGTCAGCTTCCACGCCTCMATTCTCTCGACAGACTAACTAGAGTTCCGAAGCTCGGACAGTTCGCAGTGTTGTCTGTAGTTGTGATAGTGACAGCTGAGGTTGACGCTTCGTGAGTGCTGTCCAAATTTACCGTTACGCACAACCTTTCTTGCCTGACAGACTAACTAATWAGCTAGCTAGCTATAGCAAGCAGTTTCCATATAATTACATTGGTAGAAACAAGACAAAACAACGAACTAGTTAGTTGACTATATACAGCTAAACACTGCAACTATTTCCATGAGACAGAGAGCAATCATTCGATCTTGACCGCTGGCACGGATGTGCTGGCCTGTACCAACCAAATGATGATTTGCTAATCTGTGAGCTATTCCCCAAGTTTCACAGCATCAAACGTTGACAACACCAAACCGCTGTTTACTTATTTCACTCACCTCGACATYGTCGCTTTTCAAAGTGCAAGGACGTGTGTGAACCGTATCACCAAGCAACATAGATAAAGCCTCTTTCACAGTGAAAAGTCATGTCTGCTTCGGCGATGTCATTTTCAGTCATGAAGTTTTTAAAAAGTCAAAATAAGAGCATACCCTGTTTCCGGTTGACGACAACAGCCACGACAAAAGGTTGTTAGAAAATTCACTTTGCAATATTGACACAGATATTATTGTTAGAAAAACAAGGCCGTTCGTGATCGGTATAGTAATTTAAAGAAAGGCCGTTCTAAAGTTAATATGTTTTTTGAATGACTACCTCATCTCTGTACCCCAAACATACAATTATCTGTAAGGTCCCTCAGTCGAGGAGTGAATTTCAAACACAGATTCAACCACAAAGACCAGGGAGGTTTTCCAATACCTCAAAAAGAAGGGTACTTATTGGTAGATCAATACAATACACCCAGTCACTACAAACATACAGGCTTCCTTCCTAACACAGTTGCTGGAAAGGAAGGAAACCACGAGGCCAATGGGGACTTTTAAACAGTTACAGAGTTGAAAGGCTGTGAAAGGAGAAAACTACAATGTTGTTGATCCATCCTCAGTTATGTCACAATACTAACCCAATTGACAGAGTGAAAAGAAGGAAGCCTGTACAGAATAAATATATTCCAAAACATGCGTCCTGTTTGCAACAAGGCACTAATATAATACTGCAAAAAATGTTTGTTCTGAACACAAAGTGTTGTATTGGATTTGCCCCAAACACAACACATTACTAAGTACCACTCTCCATATGTTCAAGCATAGTAGTGGTATGCTTGTAATCAATCATTAAGGACTGAGGAGTTTTTCAGGATAAAAAAAATAAAACAGAATGGAGCCAAGCACAGGGAAAATCAGTGAAGACAGTGAATGTTCCCGAGTGGCCGAGTTACAGWTTTTTGCAAAATATCTAAAAACACTGTCATTATGGGGTATTGTGTGTAGATAGGTGAATTTTTTTTATTTTTATTTAAACCATTTTGAAAATTCAGACTGTAACACAACAAAATGTAGAATAAGTCAAGGGGTACTTCTGAAGGCACTGTACCTCTATCTTKGTGCGGTAGAGCACTAGCCTGCGCAGGCGGGTGAGCTTGGAGATGTGTGTGAAGGCCTGCGGGTGGAGGCGGTCGCACGAGGACAGGTTGAGCTCCTGCAGCCCGGGACACGTCTGCGAGATGACCTCCAGACACGGTTCACTCAGGAAGTGACAACACGACAGCTCCAGACACACCAGGCTCCCACCACACGCCTTCATGAAGCTGAGAGGGAGGGAGGGGTCAGACCTGTGTTGTGGCAACAACATTAATACGGAAGTTCAGGATTTGACAACTTTATGTTAGTTTATACGCTGTCCAACAAAAAAAATGCTTACTTGCAGGTTCCTTCTCAACAATGCAACAATAAGAAATAATAAAAGATAAGAATACGAACATAAAGTAAATGGCTCAGTAGAATAGAATAAACATTTTAGCACGAGTATAATACAGAAGATGTATAGTCCAATATTTACACAGATGGTTCCTCACCCTGAAATCAACCGAAGTGATTGGGCACACACATGCCACTCTAAAGACAGAGACCGATGAACCACACATGTCCAGATTCTCTAGTACCCCCCAGCCCCATCCCTCACCTGCTGAAGCCAGTGAGGGTGAGGGCTCCACGGTTGCCGGTCCAGGAGAGGTTGAGCCTCTGGAGCAGGGTGCAGCGGCCCTGCAGGTGGCCCAGGGAGGTGTCACTGAGGCGAGCCCAGTATGGCTGCAGGCTCAGCTGGATGTACTGGAGGGGGTCACAGCAGTGCTGGTGGAGTAGCTTACAGGTCTGGGTCAGGCGACACAGGTCGGGCAGGGTCAAGTGGCTAACTATCAGCTGGATCAACTGCAGGGGGAGAGGAGGGAGAGAATTACAGAGAGATAATAAGAGAGGGGAGGATGATGGGAGATGGGGTAGAGGGAGAAAGATAAATAATGATGGAGGAAGAGAGACAAGGAACGCAAGAAAGAGACAGCGGGGATGATGTCAGGCAGAGCAGAATAATATAAAAAAAGTCTGTGGAACACACACACAAAGCAATATTCTTGTGGCAGTGAGTTTCAGTGTGGCAGTGAATCTGCCCGTTCCTGCAATATGGAGGTGTGCTTCTCAGTAAGACAGAGGTAGAGAGRGAATAGGCGTGTATGTGTGCATTGAATACACAATACGCTGTGTGTTCCAACAGGGTATCAGCTAGCAGATAATAGCTCTATTGTATTTCAGACACACACACGCACATCGGTTGTGAGGAGCGGGGTGAATGGCAGCGGTTTGGAGAGTAGTACATAAAACCAAGAGAACAGCTTGTCTTAGAAAATATGACATGTCTTTATAACATGAAAATTACTATTTTGTAAGCTTAATACCAAATATCTCCACGGGTCCAAGACAGTACGTGTAGGTCTATGGGAGACATCTTTTGTCAAATTAAGTCCTGGCAATGTACAAAAACTGCCCAAGATACCATAAGCATAAACATTTTCAGTAGATGGGACTACACTTAAAGCTGMAATATGTCACTTTTTGGGCGACCCAAMCGAATTCACATAGAAATTATATATCATATGTTATAGATCTGTCATTCTCATTAAAACCACATCTAAGAAGCATGATATCTGTTCTGTGTGTGCTATTTCTATGCTTCCATTGTTAAGTTTCGTTTCTGCGTCTTTTACTTTCAGTTTTGTACACCAGCTTCAAACAGCTGAAAATGGTTCTGAAAAATATATTTCATAGCAGTTGAGATGGCACAATGATTCTCTACACTATACTTGCTTGTTTTAGTCACATAAACTGAAAATCAGGCGAACTAGTCACGTTTGCAAACAGGAAATGGCGGAGCGATTTCTGCATAGTCCGTCATTAAAACCAAAGTGAGAATTGTTTGGAAAACCTCAACTTGTAATTGTCCTGCAAGTATTGCCAACCTTTTTTTCCAAATTTCAGTGCTGTTTCGTGGACAGAAAATGCAGCCAGCAGCCATATACGAGTGTTGTAGTATATGTGAGTGTCTAATAGCGTATTCTCCCCACCTCGTAGGGCAGTTTATCAAAGTATCCATTACCCAGGTTCACGTGCTTGCCATCCCCGGCCCGTCTGATCGAGGCTCCCGGGTCAGACAGCTCCTCATCGCTGTCACTCAGGTCACAGATATCGATCCTGGGCATCTTATAAAGGGAGAGGATGGGCCTCTCTTTCTGGCCGCGCAGGACAACGGCGTCCAGCTCCGTGTAGTACTTTAGCAGGGAGCTGTTGACCTCCACGCGGATCAAGTTGGTGGGGAAGCTCAGCTGCTTGATGCTGGGGGAGAACTGCCTGGCCTGGGGGGTCAGCACCTTGGTGGGCTCCTCAGCCCACAACACCTCCCACCTGGGGACAGACAGAGGTACACCTGTCAGAGGTACACASCCCTCTTTAAATCTGAGACGTTCACTTAGGGCAGTTTGCCCATGCTAAGCCCAGTCCTGAACGAATAAAAACATGCTCAATGGAGAATCTGCTTCTTATTGAAAGTGCTTCTTATTCTGAGACTAGGCTTAATCTGTGTCCGGGAAACCAGCCAATAGAGTACAAACACGAACTCCGTTGTGGTCCTCTGTAGCTCGGTTGTTAGAGCATGGCGGTTGCAACGACAGGACAGTGGGTTAGATTCCCAGAACTACCCATATGTTAAAAGAAATACAAATAAAAGTGCAAGCATGACTTTAAAAAGGTCCAATACAGCCGTTTAATTGAAAACAAACAAAATGGCTTCTTAGCAAAGAGCAGTTTCTCAAGCAAGAATTTTGCTAGGACTGTCAGAGTGGTCTGAGTGGACAGGGGAAAACAGAAAATTAGCTGTTATTGGCAGAGAGGTTTGGAACTCGCTTTCTTATTGGTCTATTAACTAATTAATAGAAAAACGACATTCCACAATTGAGAGCATCTTGACTGACATTGCTTGGTACGACAACTGCACCGCCCTCGATCGCATGGCACTACAGAGGGTGGTGCGGACAGCCCAGTACATCACTGGGACCGAGCTCCCTGCCATCCAGGACCTCTAGATCAGACGGTGTGAAAGGAAGGCCCGGATAATTGTTAAAGAATCCAGCCACCCAAGCCATAGACTGTTCTCTCTGCTTCCGCACAGCAACTGGTACCGGAGCAACAAGTATGACAACAGCAGGCTCCTGAACAGCTTCTATCTCCAAGCCATAAGACTGCTAAACAGATAACAAAATGGCTACATGGACTATATGCATTGAACCTTGTATTACAGTTTTATTATTGCACCGACTATGCACACATTCACTCAGTACTTAATTTGCTCACACACACACATACTGGCTCTACACACACACACACACACACACACACACACACACACACACACACACACACACACACACACACACACACACGCCCATTTTAATAGTCGGGCATCTGCACACATTTCAGTACATAAAAGCCTGTTTCAAATAAGCGCTGTGTCTAAATGAATGGTTTGAGGTTACCATGGACACAGCTTTGATATTCCTACGGTCATGTGCATTGAAAATATTCTTTCAAAATGCTGTCATCGTTGCTAGCCACGACGCCACCAAAAAGAAAAGGTGACTTCAGTGATTACCGGTACCGCTCTCCATGGTGCTGAAGGGCGAAATTGGGGTGTATGATAGGCAGCCTAGTCTTTGCAAGTCTGACCTTCGATAGATGTGTTATTATAATGGTTACAATAAACAATGTGGTAGTCTTTTCAAAAATGTATTGAGCAACAGCTGTGTGCATTAAGGAACTAGACGACTGACTCAAATAGAAGCACCGGTTGTGTTGAGAGATTGAAGCAAATATATATAAATGTACCCTTATTTTACCAGGTAAGTTGACTGAGAACACATTCTCATTTACAACAACGACCTGGGGAATAGTTACAGGGGAGAGGAGGGGGGGATGAATGAGCCAATTGTAAACTGAGGATGATTAGGTGACCGTGATGGTACGAGGGCCAGATTGGGAATTTAGCCAGGACACCGGGGTTAACACCCCTACTCACGATAAGTGTCATGGGATCTTTAGTGACCACAGAGAGTCAGGACACCCGTTTAATGTCCCTTCCAAAAGACAGCACCCTACACGGGGCAATGTCCCCAATCACTGCCCTGGGGTATTGGGCTATTTTATTTTTTTAGACCAGTGGAAAGGGTGCCTCCTACTGGCGCTCCAACACCACTTCCAGCAGCATCTGGTCTCCAATCCAGGGACTGACCAGGACCAACCCTGCTTAGCTTCAGAAGCAAGCCAGCAGTGGGATGCAGGGTGGTATACAGGGAAGGTGTGAAAGTGGCTATGGACGAAAAACAAAAACGTCATAATAGAATACATGTCTACAACCCGAGTCCTACACCACCACTGGTTCTTACCGGACGTCGGTGGGAGGGTTCTGGGAGAAGGGGTTGAGGGAGCAGGCCATGATCTGGACGATAGCCCCCGGGTGGTAGGTCTCCAGCACCTCCACAGCTGTGGGATAGACGGGTTCCTCGAAGGCCAGCTCGACGTAGTCCTGGCTGTGGAAGGCCTTGGGCGTGCGGCGGAAGGGCAGCGGCGCGCTGGCACACTGCTCCCACCACGTCCCGTAGGCCCTGAACACGGCCGTCTGGGTGAAGTCCCCAGAGCTGGGGTAGACGTTGGGTATGCCGGCCAGGTTCCACATGGTGTACGACATGCTGTTCTCACTGCCGTAGTGGGAGCTGAAGTCCAGCACCTCTATAGGAAAGGATAAGGTTAGTCCATCTGCTCCCAATCCACCAGACAATAGCACACAAACACACAGCACACATTATGGGAGGCGCACACAAGTGCCGGCTCCAGTGCAGCACACCTGGAGCTATTTTAAGGGGTTGGACTAAGTGCCTTGCTCAAGGGCACAATAGCAGGTGAATGATCATACCTTTGGCATACTGGTCCACCTCCACGCTGATGGGCAGGGTAGCCCGCTGGCCTGACTCCACGGCGCGCCTGCTGGTCAGCGCCTCACCCCGGGTTCCGCTCCTGGACCGGCGCCGCAGACAGATATAGTAAAACATGCTCAGAAGGGTTAGCATAAGGAACAGTGGGTCAGGGGAGCAGTGGGCTGGGTGTGGCTTGTGGGAAGAGGCCCCAGAAGCCCGCCTGGCTCTGGTGATCGTGCCCAAAACAGCGCAGGCTACAGGCCCAGCCACATACAGGACCTGTGGGTTAGGGGGAGACAAAAAGACACACAAGGCGTTAGAAAAGCAAGACAGAAAAATGTTCCTTGTTGATCTTCAAGAGTGCTAGTAGTAAAACTTTGGGCCAATCCTTTTTTTTCACAAATTGCTAAGAAATAAGCAAATGTATCTGTTTTAGGGATGGATTGAAAAAGAAAAGTATTATTTTTTTTTATTTAGTCCAGTGGCGGGTCATGTCATTTGTAATTTATGAAATGTATTTCTCTGTGTTTTAGAATTAATTGCTTATTAGGCTGTATAAACTCAGCAAAAAATGAAATGTCCACTGTTTCCCATGCTTGTTCAATGAACCACAAACAATTAATGAACATGCACCTGTGGAACGGTCGTTAAGACACTTACAGCTTACAGACAGTAGGCAATTAAGGTCACAGTTATGAAAACTTAGGACACTAAAGAGGCCTTTCTACTGACTCTGAAAAACACCAAAAGAAAGATGCCCAGGGCCCCTGCTCATCTGCGTGAACGTGCCTTAGGTATGCTGCAAGGAGGCATGAGGACTGCAGATGTGGCCAGGGCAATAAATTGCAATGTCCGTACTGTGAGACGTCTAAGACAGCGCTACAGGGAGCTGATCATCCTCGCAGTCGCAGACCACGTGTAATAACAGCTGCACAGGATCGGTACATCCGAACATCACACCTGCGGGACAGGAAGAGGATGGCAACAACAACTGCCCGAGTTACACCAGGAACGCACAATCCCTCCATCAGTGCTCAGACTGTCCACAATAGGCTGAGAGAGGCTGGACTGAGGCTTGTAGGCCTGTTGTAAGGCAGGTCCTCACCAGACATCACCGGCAACAACATCGCCTATGGGCGTCACTAGACCAGACAGGACTGGCAAAAGTGCTCTTCTCTTTTTTTCTCACCAGGGGTGATGGTCGGATTCGCGTTTATCGTCGAAGGAATGAGCGTTACACCGAGCCTTATACTCTGGAGCGGGATCGATTTGGAGGTGGAGGGTCCGTCATGGTCTGGGGCGGTGTGTCACAACATCATCGGACTGAGCTTGTTGTCATTGCAGGCAATCTCAACGCTGTGCGTTACAGGGAAGACATCCTCCTCCCTCATGTGGTACACTTCCTGCAGGCTCATCCTGACATGACCCTCCCGCATGACAATGCCACCAGCCATGCTGCTCGTTCTGTGCGTGATTTCCTGAAAGACAGGAATGTTAATGTTCTGCCATGGCCAGCGAAGAGCCCGGATTGCAATCCCATTGAGCACGTCTGGGACCTGTTGGATCGGAGGGTGAGGGCTAGGGCCATTCCCCCCAGAAATGTTCGGGAACTTACAGGTGCCTTGGTGGAAGGGTGGGGTAACATCTCACAGCAAGAACTGGCAAATTTGGTGCAGTCCATGAGGAGGAGATGCACTGCAGTATTTAATGCAGCTGGTGGCCACACCAGATACTGACTGTTACTTTTGATTTTGGCCCCCCGTTTGTTCAGGGACACATTATTCCATTTCTGTTAGTCACATGTCTGTGGAACTTGTTCAGTTTATGTCTCAGTTGTTGAATCTTGTTATGTTCATACAAATATTTACAAATGTTAAGTTTGCTGAAAATAAACGCAGTTGACAGTGAAAGGACGGTTCTTTTTTTGTTGAGTTATATATATATATATATAACTAAAAAAACTTTAAAAATGATATATATATATATCGATGCCACCCCTCATCTCTGATTCTCCGCTGGGCGCGCAATATCAAGTACGCCTATAGGCTATTTAGTGTGGTCTCAATCAAATGACCCATAGCATATAGGCTATAGCATTTGGATGCATTTTAATCATGTAGACAATGTTAGAGCACAGTGTAGAATTTGCCAAAACAAAATCTCATATAAAGCCGGTTCTACGCACAACCTACACCAGCATATGTGAACTGTGCACCCAACTGTGAAGCTAGCTGTAGCGGAGCTTCGAGAAACTAGCGGGTCTGCTAGTGATAGTGGTGGAGCCAGCACCTCCACACGTGGAGATGTATCCACTCAGTCAAGTAGGCCTACTCCGTGACCCACAGCAACGCAGTCTTCTATGGACCAGTTTATGCCAAAGTCTATGTCTGTAGCAAAACAAGGACAAATTGATATTGCATTGGCTAAAAGGATTGCCACCGATTTCCAGCCATTTTCGATCGTGGAGTACAGAGGTTTTAGAAATTATAGCAATTTTCAAAATCCTATGTACAAAATTCCAAGCAGGAAAACCCTTTCAAAATCACGTATTCCGCAACTGTACGAGAGCACACAGGCTTCAGGGCGGGAAAGAGTCCAAAAAGCTACTGCAGTTTGCCTTACCACTGAATGCTGACCACTGAATGCTGTACATCAAGGGTAACCGCTTCTTACATGTCGGTTACATGTCACTTCATTGAAGATTTTGAGATGTCTAGCTGTCTTCTGGACTGCTTTGAGTTTAGCGACAGACACACCTCAGAGAACTTGGCAGAGGAACTGTTGAGAATGGCCAGAGAATGGCAAGTAGATGGAAAAGTGGTCTGTTGTGTTAGCGACAATGCAGCTAACATAACCAAAGCCATGAAAATGTTAAAATGGACACATCAATCCATGTCTTGCCCACACAATCAACCTGATTGTAAGAGATGCTGTGACAGTGATGAAGCCCACTGTGGACAAAGTGAAAGCAGTTGTGGATTACTTCCAGATGGGGATTCCTGAGCTGAGGCCTAAACAAGACTGCACTACAAGGTGGAATTCAACATTTTATATGTTGAAGTGGTTTCTTGAGTCAAAGGATGCCATCATTTCTACCCTGGCCATTGTCAATGATGCTCTGATGCTCTGACCCAAGAGGAATGGGAGGTGGTGGGGGAAGTGTGCAGAGTCCTGGAACCCTTTGAGCAGGTCACTGTGGAGATCAGTGGAGAGAGGTACAGTAAGCAGTTATTACTACATCATTATTTAATCCAGTATTATATATGTATATGAGCAGTAGATGAGAATGTAGTATCAGTAGACAAAACATGAACCTGAACTAATAAGTTACTGTTCTCTCTTTTCAGCTATGTATTTGTAAGTCGCTCTGGATAAGAGCGTCTGCTAAATGACTTAAATGTAAATGTAATGTAAATGTCTATGTGACAGCCTCAATAATGATACTCCTGTGTAAGGGTCTGCAGCGAATCACAGCCAGCCGCCAGAGAGAAGCAAATGTAACCACAGGACATGTAACAGAGTTGATGGACACCCTATGTTCATCAATGGACAGAAAGTTCTACAGAATGGAATATAATCACATGCTATCAGAAACCGCTGCACTTGACCCCAGATTTAAGAAGTTAGCCTTGAGTGATGCCAGAGCGATTGAGGAGGCTCTTCAAAGAATAACCTCAGCAGCAGGGGGGGACAGCCCCAGCAGTCAGCTGGCTCAGGCACCAGGGCAACAGGAAGAAGAGGGATCAGATGAAGCAGAAGCACCAGCAGTAGTGCCACAAACGTCTGCTGTTTGGATGCTGTTTGACGAGAGAGCAACTGGAGATGCAGCACGAAGGAATCCCTCAGCAGATGCTATAATGGAGGACCGATCCTATTTGGAGGAGCCCCTCCAAATAGATCTGCAGATCCTCTGAGCTGGTGGAAGAACAAGGCCTCTGTCTACCCACGGCTTACTAAAGTCATGACAGGGAGACTCTGCATAGTGGCCACATCGGTTCCCTCTGAGAGGGTCTTCTCGAAAACGGGACAAATAATTACTGAGAGAAGAAACCGCATCAGCCCCTCGAAAGTGAGGCAGCTTGCATTTCTGAATGCAAATCTCTCATCAAAGCAAAATATGGTCAGCATTGCTGTGTGCTGCTGGTTATATGGCAATAAAGATGAGAGAGAAAAGAGGGACCAGTTGAATGTTTTAAGTGGGATGCTGCAGTGTGTCAAATTACCTTTCCTCTACTTCCCTCTCCGTGGGTCTACCCCCATCCTAGCCAATTTATGTAGCTAGAATCCCTTCACAGTTTACACACGTTCTTGACATAGCTAGCTAAGCTAACCCTACCCCCAAACACCTGTCAACTAGCGACAGAACATGCCATTGCAGAAATGCCAGATATAGCTTGTTACGTCGATGTTGTTGTTGTGACGTTAGTTGTTCTCGTGATGTACTCTAGCTAGCTAATGATTAACCAACTTGTCGCGTTGACGGAACCAACAAAACATTAACGTTAATCACCCAGGAACGTGTCTAGCTCAACTGTGATTATCTTGACATATGGTGGACCAAAATTAACCCAGTAGAAATAAATACATCAGTTCAGCTAAAGTTGATGCAAATGCTCACTTAATCTATTAAGAAAACATGACATGATAATATGACGTTTGTCACTAAAGAMCATTCAAGTAGATATTGTAGCCAGATAGCTACTATAACGTTAGCGATAGCTACTATAACGCTAGCAAACGACCAAACTACTGTGGCAGACTCAATAATAAGAACAAATATAACAAGGATTACATATGTACTTACGTTAACAGTAGATCAAATTAAGCATTCATATAGCAAGACTGTCTTTGTTCCATATCTGAGATTATTTTAGCAGAAATCCTGAAACCACAGACTTTTGTTCTCACTTCTGTTTACATCGAGAATTAACGCCTATGAAGCGGAGCATTATGGGAATTATTTGTATTTTGTACTGGAAACAGATTTATTCTTGTTACAACTGTGTGTGTGTGTGTGTGTGTGTGTGATTATAATCAGGGCTGATAAAGAAAGGTGTGAATAAAACATTTGTCCGTCAGAATTGACTGAGAATGTAGTGGTGTGACATTTATCCTCTCCTAACAGAGCACTCTCCTGCCACAACCTGCCAATGACCTCTCAAGGCAGAGGCAGAGGGACTGCATTGTTGGCTGTCCATCACACACAAACACACACAAAATCAGAGAAAGAGAGAGAGAGAGAGGCAGAGATTAATGGATACTTATGGTCATGTCTTGGCTGGCATTTGCATAGATGAATGACTTGTCCAGTCACTTTGTCTCTCTGGTGCGTTGAGGCCCTATTGTCACCACAAAAGAGCAATGGGTCCCTACGGAACCCTCAGCAGTCAATCACAAGTCAAGCTCTCATTAGCAGGCATCCTTTGTGGGTGACTAGAGCAGATTAATTACCTTTGACTAACAGAGCTCCATTTCTCTTTTCTTTCAATTTTAACAATAAATAACCCTTTGGGTTATTTAGTAATAAACACATAATTTAATAATCACAAATCCCTTTTACATTTTCTTTTTTTTTAAACTTTGATTTCAATTCAATGACCAAATAGCCAAAAATATTTGCCATCATAACTTAATTGACACGATTAGCATATTTTTCTTGTCAGACAAAAATGATAAAGGAGAACAATTCAATGCGTTCAATTGTATTATATGTAATATAATAAAAAATCTAATAATTTCCTTATATTTCCTTTGATTATTTCTTATCCCTAGAATTATCTTTGAGGCTGCTGCGGTCACTGGCCACTGGCTAAGGTACATTACCAAGACACTGGAACAGAAGAGAGTATTAGAGGAGAAGCTGGTGTCCATCCAGCTAGAGAGTTAACGAGAGAGAAGGGRGGTGATTTGGAGCCAGCGGGCACCGGGGCTGCCAGTTCTGTGATTGACAGTCCAGGCGGCTGTCAGCTCCCCTATGCATCACCGCCGTCTAGCCTGTCTACTGTCAGGCCTTTGTTCCGGCCCACTGTGCCACACATGCATATACACTTGGGTGAGCACACACAAATGCAAATGACCACACACACATAGACACACTCACACACACACACAAAAAAAAGTTAATTTCTGTCCCTGTGCTTTGCCCCAGCTGTCAGAAACGTAGTTAAATAACGAATCTGCCCCTCTCTTGCCTCTATGGAGAGGCTAAAGAGGAGGTCAGACTAACCTAATGTAAAATGCGTAATGCTGCTTGTTTAGCAAGTACCACTTCCTCCCAATTCGGCCCATACCTGGGGCAAACTCAGGACCTCTGCCTTACTAGCACACGTGATCACCCTCCTGAAGCGTCTTACCGGTCGGCGCCACACGAAAAGCTGGCTATTCGCTGGCACAAGTGGGGACACTTCAAGCTGAGGAGTAAGTTTCACACATCCACATGTGCTACATTCACCCCTCAAACTTACTCAACAGCGACCCCGGCACAACTGTAGATCTGGGTCACGGCACCACTGTAAAGGACGTCACACTGCTTGCTTAGTGAGTACCGCTTCCTCCCTATTCGGCCCATAATGGCACGAACTCGAGACCTCTGCCTTGCTAGCACGCGTGACCGCCCTCCTCAAGCATCTTAGCCAATCGTGCCACCTCAAAAGCCAGCTAATGAGGTGACGCAAGCGGGACACTTAAGGCCGAGGAGTAAGTTTCACCCGTCCATATGTGCTACACTAACATAGCAGGCGTAAAATAAATGCCTGAACGGGATGCCTCACATTCTGGTCCTAAAGGGGGGGGGGGGTTCTCTTCTCTTCTGTACTGTTCAACCAAACCAATAAATGTGGAGGAGGAGTTCAGAGGGAGTGTAGCCTTGTTAACGTCCAAAAGCGGAAGTTGCGCCCCGGGCTTTCTTCCATTTCCCCTGGAAACCGACAGACAGTAGAGAGAGAAGCCGCTCTGCATAGTTATAGCCATGCTTAACTTCCCAGGCAGCCTTAGTCAAGCCACATGGGGTAACATCTCATGGGGTGCATAGAACATCCAGCCATGCCTRGTGCCCATCCCCCTCGACATTATCATAGAATCTGGCCAATGCCATGCCTTAACATAGAAATAGATAGGGTGCACTCAATATGGCCACCCGTCCACCCATCATAAAACATTGATTTGATTTGAATGGGAATGTCCAATCTAATAATTATATTTCTATGTTCGCCAACCCTCTATCGAAGTTGAATACAGAAAACAGACAATAGTAGACAATGTTACAATAGCTCTGATTAATTATTTCCATGTGCATCATTTTTTCTCTCACGTCAAATAAGTCAGCGATCAAATGTCCCAGCTATTAAAACATGACTTCCAGGTGCCAGTATGTTTATTATTCACATACATTTAAATGCATTTGATATTCCAACAGGTGTTAACAAATGTATGCCGCCCATCACCCCAGCATGATGCTCGACTGAAGTCACATCACAGGCTGCTGCACAGGGTCTCCTCTACAAACACAGAGGGTAAAGAAAGGTGAAGAAAGACTGAGGTTGAAAAAGAGAGGAGGTAATGTGTAAGTGGGGGGGGGGGGAAAGCAGTGAACGCAGTAAATAATAGAGGAGGATAGGTGTATACTGTATCAATATGAAGAATAGAAGAAAAGATGGAGGTAAAGTCAAGAAAGTGAGTCGAATGGCACAGAAACACAGCAAAAGACACACACACACACACTCACTTGAAATCATACACCTTTTGCATTACAACCAAGGTTTTTAGTGAGGTTATAGGAGGCAATCAATGCTAGGAGAAAACAAAAAAGACTGAAGAAGATGAAGGGCATTCTTTGCACTTCTGAATCTGATATACTTCAATGTGTATTGAGAATGCTTAGCAGAAGAAGTTACACTTCTTTTGTTAATAATGGTTTGTCCAAATCCAAGAACAAAACAAATATTGACTTGAGGGCGGCAATATCCTTTGCATAAAACAATCATTAGCATTAGGCGGTACCTTTCACCATGCATCAGGGCCAACCTTCATTTGTAATCATTTATAAGATAACATTCCATGAATTAAGTCTTAAATTCCAACCTCCCAATCAAAATGATCCCATATCTAGCATTTGACTCCAGTTTTAAAGGTTGGCAATACTATCTAAAGAGCATTTGAAATGTTTCACCCTGATTACAAAAGCTATCTGGCTTTTGTCTAAATGACAGAATCTGCAAATATAATTWGCACAGGAAGAAATACAGCAAGATAGCGGAAGAGCTGTCATCTCCTTCTGCTATTGTTTCCCAGTGCGCGTCCTCCAACTGAACTTCACCGCTAACTCTTTAATTGGTTTCAGGAAATAGGTTGCGATGAAAAGTCATGACCTTGATTTTTCCTTTCGATAAATGTTTTTTTTTTGTTGCCTGCTACATGCAAATAGGAGGTTGGTTGGGGTGGAAAGTAAACAGACACAGATTGTTTCATTTTATTTTGTGTTCAGTGGCTGATTAGAAGCCTAATTAAATACACTGTTAAAGAGTTCCCAGGCACACAGAGGAGACTCTGACCCTGCAACTTCTAATAGACCCCAGAGATCCACTAAACAAAGAGATTATTAAATGCACCCCGGAATAAAGAGCATGTACTCAGAGTCTTTAACAAACAACCATCATTAGACCTTTGTTATTATCAGATCCTGTTCTTCATTTACTTTTCACCAAACAGCTGAACATTAATGGGGGTATAAAGGAAAAGGAAGCCGACCAAACATTAGCTCACTAGGTTGGTGATATACTGTATATCAACTTGGCACTGTTCCAGCTGACGGCAGGGTCAACACACGCACAGTCAAATATCATGCCTAGAACAGGAAGGGGAGTCAAATGTGCTTGTAATGTAAATCCAATAGAATTCATTAGATTCATTTTATGACCCAATGGTGAAAACAAAAGAGATTTGACAAATAGCCCACATCATCGCTGATTTGGTCAGCGATGATGAACTCCCCACATCGTCTCACCACCCCTCCCACTTTCCTTTCAGTTCAGAAATTCAGTGTACCAGGGCATCTCCCATCCTCCCAATTCATCTATGGAGTAGACAGAATGGCATTCTTGTCTAGTCATTCTATGTCTATGAGCCAGGACTACAGTGAACACCAGTCCTGGTGCAGGAGAACTCTCTCACCTCTCAAGGTCTCAGGGATGCTCTTATACTGTAAAGCAGAGCTGCCTTGACGCAGTGCGTCATCGACTCGTCGCTATGACAGCCTCAGACACAGAGGGCACACGTTACACCACAAAACTCACAGCAGGCGCTTAGCTACTCACAGTGAACTCACACACCACACACTCCTGGAGGTTCTCTCATCCAAAAGGTTAACATGGCTGCGCAGAGGGGATTATGTTTGTCATCCTATCTATCTCTCTGGACTCACTCTAGCTGGTGGTGGAGGGCAGTGGTCAGAGGAAGGGTATTAGTCAGGTAAATTAGTCATGTAAAGCCAAAACATTGTCGCTATGTAACGGTACACTGGTGAAAGGTAATACTGAAGATTCACAGTCATATCCAAATATGCTAGGGATTATCTAAAGGAAGATACATGTTCGTCAAAACAGGCCATAATACAGCTACGGTGGCCAGTTCCTATTTAGTCCATATTCCTCCTCCTCCAGCTGTGAGGGCTATTTCAGAAGCCACCCGTCCTCTCCTCACCACCTCTATCCACCCCACCGCTGACAACAATACACCTCTCTTCCCTCCTTTGCCCTCCTCCTCCCTCTCAACAGGCGGAATTTATTCAAATATTTTGACATTTCGCCTCCTCACTTCCCGAGCAGAAATGATTTGTGACAGACGGAGATGGGGCTCTGTCTGAAGAGCTTCCTCTAACACCCACCCAAGGGCTCTTTTCCCCCTCTTTTCAAAGGCCAGTTCTCTCCTCCTTTCTTCTCCACTGCTCCTCCTGTCAGCTGTTGCAGCCAATGAAAGCAAAGCTCTACTCCTGGTTTTCTCCATGTGCCGCTCCACTGCCGTCAACAAACTGTGTGAAATTGCAGTTGCTGACATAGTTTTATGTGCTTTTAGCTCAGTGGCCACCTGTGATCCTGACACTATGTATAACAACAAAGTAAGGGTGTAAAAGTACTGTAACCTGGCAGGCCAAATACTTTAGCACACCCCCTTAAGGTGTCACGCCTTCACTACACAGAAAATTCTCCTGTGTTAAATCAACACTGAGAGTGTTAAATTTAACACTGAAAGAGTAGACCCGCATAAGTAATGGAAGAGTACTAAATTAACACACTGCTTAGTGTAAAGCCTTATTTGCATATATCCCAGTGTTCTGCCTTTCAAGTGAATTGTAGAGTTACCACCACAGTATTTATTAGTGATGGAGACATGGTTGTTGTGTTCATCTATTTTCAGTCCTGTGGACTTCACCAGGTGAGATCCTAAGCGAATATGTTAACATTAAAATTCAATTCTTTAACACAATACATATTGGTTTAGTTTAGAAAATGTATGTCACTTATATTTGAGTAGCATAACATTAATTCATCAATCAATGTACAAGCAAAAAAACATAGATATTGAAACAAACAATTCTAAAAAWTCAACCTGCAATAGAGCATGCTGGGAATTATGATAATGATGGGTGTGGCTTTGGTTCAACTCTGGTATAAAAACCAACACTGGGCTTCTTTTAGTTATCCATCCCTGTGTAGTTATCCATTATACTCCATTTCATTAAAAGCAGTTTATTCTACAAGCAAAATCTAAATGCTGAACCGGTCAGAGTAGTCTCCAGCAGAATAAGTTGCTATTGTACTTTTCTAGAAGTCGCGGTAGATGGAGAAAATTTCTGGAGTACAAAAGGAGGATGTTGTGTCCACTGAAGGAAGCAGCTCAGATAACAAGCGATGTAGAGTACACTGCTGTAGACTGTTCTGCTCTGACAACACAGCCTTTATTTGAATAATGCTGCTTATTAGCTTATGGAGAGGATTTTGTTTTCTGCTCCTGTCTGTCCCTGGTCACTTTGCTCCGCCACAATAGACAAACAAGGCAACTGAGCAGGAAGGTAGTCATCCATCAACAGAGAAACACAGAGAGAAAGCAAGAGACGAGAGAGAGGATAAGAGGAGAGAGAGGACAGAAGACGAAGAAGAGAGAAGAGAGACGACGGACGAAAGAGAGAGAGAGAGAGAGGAGAGAGAGAGAGAGAAGAGAGAGAGAGAGAGAGAGAAGAGAGAGAGAGAGAGAGAGAGAGAGACGAGAGAGAGAGAGAGAGAGGAGAGGAGAGAGAGAGAGAGAGAGAGAGAGAGAGAGAGACAGAGACAGAGACAGAGACAAAGAGACAGAGAGACAGAGAGACAGAGAGACAGAGGAGGACAGAGAGACAGAGAGACAGAGAGAGAGAGACAGAGAGAGACAGAGAGAGACAGAGAGAGAACACAGAGAGAGAAGAGAGAGAGAGAGAGAGAACAGAGAGAGAGAGAGAGAGAGAGACACAGAGAGACACAGAGAGACACAGAGAGAGAGACACAGAGAGAGAGACACAGAGAGAGAGACACAGAGAGAGAGAGAGATAGAGAGAGATGAGAGAGAGGAGAGAGAGAGGAGAGAGAGACAGAGAGAGAGAGAGAGAGAGACAGAGAGAGAGGCATGAGAAGCAGTGCAGACAATGCATTTTCTGTCTTGTTATTTCTTCACCAATAATACGACTTCTCTACCTTTCACATTCGTTCTCCCCTATCTGAAACCCTGGTCTCCACACAGCTTGAGACAAACTCCAGTACATTTTAAACCAGGCATATTACCAAACTGCACAGCTAGCAAGTGAGTGTTGCTCAGTGTCACATATGACAGCTCACACACACACACACTCAYACCACACACGCATACAAGCCAGTCTATATCAGGTGGTGTCAGAGGAAGGCCCTAAAAATTGTCAAAGACTCCAGCCACCCTAGTCATATCCTGTTCTCTCTGCTACCGCACGGCAAGCGGTACCGGAGCACCAAGTCGAGGTCCAAAAGGCTTCTTAACAGCTTCTACCCCCAAGCCATAAGACGCCTGAACATCTAATGAAAGGGCTATCCAGGCCACTCTTTAACGCTGCTGCTACTCAATGTTTATAATCTATGCGTAGTCCCTTTAACTCTACCTACATGTACATATTACCTCAATTACCTCGACTAAYCGGTGCCCCCGCACATTGACTCTGTACCGGTTCCCCCTGTATATAGCCTCGCATGTTATTTTACTGCTGCTGTTAAATGATTTGTTACTTTAATTTTCTATTTTCTACTTATCTATTTTTTACTTAAAACATTTTATTTTTTTCCTTAAGGGCTTGTAAGTAATTTTTTCACTGTAAGGTTCACCTGTTGTATTCGACGCATGTGACAAATAACATTTGATTTGATTCAACGTGGAAAACGTATTGGATTTGCCAAAAGTCATCAACGTAAGGGAATGTCGTCTTTTTTTCACCCAAATTCTTACCTGAATCCAATGACAGGGTGAAATTATTTATTGAGTTCACGTTGAGTTCACGTTGGTTGACAAGTCAACCAAATGCAAAGCAAAACTAGACGTTGAACTGACATCTTACACACACATACACACACATTCACACACGTAAACACACACATTCACCTAGCCAATTATGTTAAGCTCCCCCACGCGCCCTCCCCCCCCCCCGCCCAGCCCCCCCCCCCCCCCCCCTTCCCCCCTACCCTCCCCCCCCCCCTCCCGCGCCTCCTCCCGCTCCCCCCCCTCCCCCTGCCCCCCCCCCTGCCCTCCCCCCACTTCCCCTCCCCCCCCCCCTCCCCCCCTCCCCCTCCCCCCCCCCCCCCCCTCTTCCTAGAATCCCTTCACAGTTACACACGTTCTTGACATAGCTAGCTAAGCTAACCCTACCCCCAAAACACCTGTCAACTAGCGACCAAACATGCCATTTGCAAAATAAAAAAATTGCCAGATATAGTTGTTACGTCGTATGTTGTTGTTGTGACGTTAGTTGTTCTCGTGATACTCTAGCTAGCTAATGGAGATATTAACCAACTTGTCGCGTTTTGACGGAACCAACAAAACATTAACGCGGTTAATCACCCAGGAACCTAACTGAAACAGTGTCTAGCCTCAACTGTGAATTATCTTGACATATTGGTTGCGGACAAATTTAAACCAGTAAAAAATAAAATAGCATTCAGTTCAGCCTAAAGTTTGATGCAAATGCTCACTTATCTATTAAGAAAACATGACATTGATAATATGACGTTTTGTCAACTAAAGAACATATCAAAGTAGATTATTGTAGCCAGATTAGCTACTATAACGTTTAGCGATAGCTTACTATAACGCTAGCAAACCGACCAAAACTACTGAATGGCAGGACTCAATAAATAAGAACAAAGATAACAAGGATCTACAATGTACTTACGTTAACAGTAGATCACAAATTTAAAGAGCATTCATATAGCAAGGACTTGTCTTTGTTCCAGATCTGAGATTACTTTTAAGCAGAAATCCTGAACCACCAGACTTTTTGGTTTCTCACTTACTGTTTACATTCGAGAATTAACGCCTATGAAGCGGAGCATTATGGAAATTATTTCTATTTTGTACTGAAAAACAGGACTTCTATTTCTTGTTACAACGGTGCTGTTGTTGTGTGTGTGTGGTTGTGAATTAAATCAGGGCTCAAAAAAGAAAGGGTTGAATAAAACATTTGTCCGTCAGAATTGACTTGAGAATGTAGGTGGTGTGAGGCATTTATCCTCTCCTAACAGAGCACTCTCTGCCACAAACCTGCCAATGACCTCTCAAGGCAGAGGCCAGAGGGACTTGCATTGTTTGGCTGTGTCCATCACACACAAACACACACAAAAATCAGGAGAAAGATCGACAGATGACGAGAAGGGCATGAGATTAATGGGATAACTTATGGTTGGTGGTCGCATTGTCTTGGCTGGCATTTGCATAGATGAATGACTGTCCAGTCACTTAGTCTCTCTGGTCCGAGTGCGTTGAGCCCTATATTGTCACCAACAAAAGAGCAATGACAGCACGATCGGTAATGGGGCGGGTCTCCTACTCGGACCCAGCCTCAGCAATAGCAGTCCATCAACAATGTCAACGCCTCTCCATTAGCAGACCAGGAAGGAAGCGGCATCCTTTGAGCGTGCGCTAGTGGACTAAGAGCAGATTAAATTTACTAACACCTTAGTTGACTAAACCAGAGCCTCCATTTTTCTCTTTTCTTCTTCAATTTAACCAATAAATTAACCCTTTGGGGTTATTTTAGTAATAAACACATATTAATAATCACAAATCCCTTACTCATTTTCTTAATTTTTTTTCTTTCCTCTTTTTTAAAACTTTGATTTTTCAATTCAATGACCAAATAGCCAAAAATTATTTTGCCAATATAACTTAATTGACACGATTAGCATATTTTTCTTTTGTTCAGACAAAATGATAAAGGAGAACAATTCCAATGCGTTCAATTGTATTATATGCTAATATAATAAAAAAATCTTGAATAATTTCCTTATATTTCCTTTGGATTTATTTCTGTATCCCTAGCAATTACTTTCGAGGCTTGCTGCCGTCACTGGCCACTGGCTAAGGTAACATTACCAAGACACTGCGAACCAGAAGAAGTATTAAGGAGAAGCTGGTGTCCAGCCCCAGCTAGAACGTCCGAACGAGAGAGAAGCGTGGGGTGATTTGGAGGCCAGCGGGCACCGGGCTGCCAGGTTCTAGAGTTGGTGATTGACAGTCCAGGCGGCTGTCACGCTCCCCTATGCCATCACGCCGTCTTAGCCTGTCTACTGTCAGGGCCTTTGTTTCCGGCCCACTGTGCCACACATGCATATACACTTGGGTGAGCACACCACAAATGCAAATACCACACACACATAGACACACTCACACACACACACAAAAAAAAGTTAATTTCTGTCCCTGTGCTTTGCCCCAGCTGTCAGAAACGTAGTTAAATATAACGAAATCTGCCCCCCTCTCTGCCTCTATTGGAGAGGCCTAAAGACGGGAGTTCAGAACTAACCTAATGTAAAAATGCTAATGCTGCTTGTTTAGGCAAGTACCAACTTCCTCCCCAATTCGGCCCATACCTGGGGCAAACTCAGGACCTCTGTCCCTTTACTAGCCACGTTGATCAACCTCTCTGTAAGCGTCTTACCGTGGCGTCCACACGAAAAGCTGCTATTTGCTGTGCAACAATGTGGGGACCACTTCAAGCTGAGGAGAAGTTTCACACATCCACATGTGCTACATTCACCCCTCAAACTTACTCAACAGCGACCCCCGGCACATTACTGTAGATCTGGGTCACGGCAACCACTGTTAAAAGGACGTCACACTGCTTGCTTAGTGTGTAGTACCGCCTTCCTCCCTATTCGGCCCATAATTTGGGACACGAACTCGCAACCTCTGCCTGCTGACGCGGTGACGCCCTCTCAAGCATCTTAGCCAATTCGTGCCACCTCAAAAGCCAGCTAATGAGTGACGCAAGTCGGGACACTTAAGGTCCGATGAGTAAGTTTCCCACCCCCGTCCATATGTTGCTACACTAACATAAGCAGGCGTAAAATAAAATGCTTGAACGGGATGCCTCACATTCTGGTCCTAAAAAGGGGACGGGGGAGGGGGGGTTTCTCTTCTCTTCTGTAACTGCTTCAACCAAAACCAAAAATGTGGAGAGGAGTTTCAGATGGATTGTCGCCTTGTTAACGCTCCAAAAGCGGAAGTTGCGCCCCGGGCTTTCTTCCATTTCCCTGGAAAACCGACAGACAGTTAGAGCAGAGAGAAGCCGCTCGTGCATCGCCCAATAGCCATGCTCACCTTTCCCAGGCAGCCTTAGTCAAGCCACAGGAGGTTAACATCTCATGGGTTTGCATAGGAACATCCGCCATGAGCCTGTCCGTGCCCATTCCCCCTCGACATTATCCATGGAATCTAGGCCAATCCATGCCTTTTAACTAGAAATAGAATAGGGTTGCACTCAATATGGCCACCGTACCACCCATTCATAAAACATTGATTTGATTTGAATGGGATATGTTCCAATCTAATAATTATATTATCTATGTTCGCCAACCCTCTTATCGGAAGTATTGAATTAACAGACAAGACTGACAATAGTAGACAATGTTACAATAGCTACATGATTTAATATTTCCATGTGCATCATTTTTTTCTCTCACGTCAAATAAGTCAGCGATATAAGTCCCAGCTATTAAAAAACAGGACATTTCCAGTGCCAGTATGTTTATTATTCACATACATTTAAAGCATTTGTATTCCAACGGTGTTAACAAATTGGTATGCCGCCCATCACCCCAGCATGATGCTCGACTGAATCACATCATAGGCTGCTACACAAGGTCTCCTCTACAAACACAGAGGGTTAAAGAGAAGGTTGAATGATAGATGAGTTTGAAAAAGAGGAGGTTGATGTGTTAAGTGGGGGGGGGGGAAGCAGTAGAATGCAGTAAATAATAGAGGAAGTAGATGTTATACGTATCCAATATGGAAAGAAAATTTAAGGAATAAGGAAGGAAAAGATGTAGGAAATTGACAAGAAAGTTGACGTTAGATAGAATGGACCAGTCAGAAACCCACATGCAAAAGACACACACACAACACACTCACGTAAATCATACACCTTTTGCATTACACCAAGGTTTTTTAGTTTGAGGTACTATAGGAGGCAATCAATGCCTCAGCCGAGATAAACAAAAAAAAGACTGAAGAAGATTGAAGGGCATTCTTTGCACTCTTCTGAATCTGATATTAACTTCAATGTGATTGAGATGCTTAGCAGAAGAGTACACTTCTTTTGTTAATATATGTTTTGTCTCCAATCCAAGACTAAAACAAATATTTGACTGAGGGCGGCAATTCCTTTGCATAAAACAATTTCATTAGCATTAGGGCGGTTACCCTTTCACCATGTCATCAGCAAACCTTTCATTTGTAATCATTTATAAGATAACATTCCATGAATTAAGTCTCTAATTCCAACCTCCCAATCAAATGGATCCCATGATCTAGCATTTGACTCCAGTTTTAAAGGTTGGCATACTATCAAAGAGCATTTGAAATGTTTCACCCTTGATTACAAAAGCTATCTGGCTTTTTCTAAATGACAGAATCTGCAAATATAATTTTGACAGGAGAAATTAACAGCAAGATAGCGGAAGAAGTGTATCTCCTTCTGCTATTGTTTTCCCACGTGCGCGTCCTCCAACTGAACTTCACCGCTAACTCTTTAAATTGGTTTTCAGGAAATTACGTTTGCGATTGAAAAGTTCATTTGACCTTGATTTTTCCTTTCGATAAATGTTTTTTTATTTTATTTTGTGCCTGCTACATGCAAAATAGAAGTTGGTTGGCGGTGGAAAGTAAACAGACACAGAATTGTGTTCATTTTATTTTGTGTTTACAGTTGCTCTGATTAGAAGCCATAATTAAATTACACTGTAAAGAGTTCCCAGGCACACAGAGGAGGATCTGACCAATCTGCAACTTTTAATAGACCCCATATCACTAAACTATTAGGTATTAAATGCACCCCGGAAATATAAGCAGCATGTATATCAGGTCTTTAAACCAAAACAACCATCATTTAGACCTTATGTTTATTATTTCAGATTTCCTGTTCTTTCATTTACTTTTCACCAAACAAGCTTGAACATTATATGGGGGTATAAAGGAAAAGGAAGGCCGACCAAAACATTAGCTCACTAGGTTGGTTGATTTACTGGTATATCAACTGGCACTTTTCCAGCTGATCGGCAGGCGTCAACACACGCCACCAGTCAAAATATCATGCCTAGAACAGGAAGGGGAGTCAAAATGTGCTTGTAATGTAAATCTCAATAGAATTCAATTAGGATTTGCCAATTTTATGACCCAATTGGTGAAAACAAAAGAGATTTGACAAATAGCCCACAATCACGCTTGATTTGGTCAGCGATAGTATGAACTCACCCCATCGTCTCTCACCACCCCTCCCACTTTCCTTTTCAGTTCAAAATTCAGCTTGTACCAGGCGCATCTCCCATCCTTCCAATTCATCTATGGAGTAGACAGAATGGATTTCTTGTAGTCATTCTATTGTTCTATGAGCCAGGGACTACAGTGAACACCAGTCCTGGTGCCAGTGAAACTCTCTCACCATCTCAAGGTTCTCAGGGATGCTCTTATACTGTAAGCAGAGCTTTGCCTTGACCGCAGGCGTTCATCGACTCGTCGGCTATGACAGCCCTCAGCACACAGAGGGCACACGTATATCCACAAAACTCACAGCAGGCGCTATAGCTACTCACAGTGACTCACACACCACACACTCCTGGAGGTTTCTCTCATCCAAAAGGTAAACATGAGCTGCCGCAGAGGGATTATGTTTGTCATCTCCCATATCCTATCTCTCTGGGACTCACTCTAGCTGTGGATGGAGGCAGTAGGTCAAAGAGGAAGTGGTATTAGTCAGGTAAATTAGTCATGTAAAGCCAAAACATTTTTCGCTATGTAACGGTACTGACTGTTTTACATTTATTGGTGAAAAGGTAATACTTGAAGGAATTCTCCAGTCGATATCTAATATGACTAGGGATTAATCTAAAGGAAGATACACATGTTCGTCAAAACAGGCCATAATACAGCTACGGCTTGGCACAGTTCCTATTTAGTCCATATTCCTCCTCCTCCAGCTGTGAGGGCTATTCAGACAGCCACCGTCCTCCTCCTCAGCCACCTCTATCCCACCCACCGCTGACCAATCCACATTACAACTTCTCTTCCCTTCCTTTGCCCTCCTCCTCCTCGCTCAACAGGCGGAATTTATTCAAATATTTTGACATTCGCCTCCTCACTTCCCGAGCAGAAATGATTTTGTGACAGACGGAGATGGCTCTGTCTGAAGAGCTTCCTCTAACACCCACCCAAGGGCTCTTTTTCCCCCTCATTTTTCAAAGGGCAGTTCTCTTCCTCCTTTCTTCTCACTGCTCTCTCCTGTCAGGCTGTTGCAGCCAATGAAAGCAAAGGCTCTACTTCCTGGTTTTCTCCAGTTGTGCCGCTCCAACTGCGTCAACAAACTGTGTTGAATTGCAGTTGCTGATCATAGTTTTTATGTGCTTTTAGCTCAGTGGCCACCTGTGATCCTGACACTATGTATAACCAACAAGTAAGGGTGTAAAAGTACTGTAACCTGGCAGGCCAAATACTTTAGCACACCCCCTTAAGGTGTGATCACGTCCTTCACTACACAGAATAATCATCTCCTGTGTTAAATCAACACTGAGAGTGTTTTAAATTTAACACTGAAATGAGTAGACCCGCAAAGTAATGGAAGGTACTAAATTAACACACTTGCTAGGTGGTAAAGCCTTATTTGATATTATCCAGTGTTCTTGTGCCTTTCAAGTGAAGCTAGAGTTACCACCACAGTATTTATTAGTGATGGAGGACATGGTTGTTTTTCATCTATTTCAGTTCCTGTGGATTCCAGGTTGAGATCCTAAGCGAATAATGTTAACATTAAAAATTCAATTCATTTAACACAATACATATTGGTTTAGTTTTAGAAGGAATGTTATGTCACTTATATCTTGAAGTAGCTAAACATTAATTACATCAATTCAATGTAACAAGCAAAAAAACATTAGATATTGAAACAAACAATTCTAAAAATTCAACCTGCAATAGAGCATGCCTGGCGAATTATGATAATGATGGGTGTGGCTTTGGTTCAACTCTGGGTAAAATAAAAAACCAACACTGGGCTTCTTTTAGTTATCCATCCCTGTGTAGTTATTCCATTATACTCCATTTCATTAAAAGCAGTTTATTCTTGACAAGCAAAATCTAAATGCTGAACCGGATCCAAGAGTAGTCTCCAGCAGAAATAAGTTGCTATTGTACTTTTCTAGAAGTCGCGGTAGATGGAGAAAATTTCTGGAGTACAAAAGGAGGATGTTGTGTCCACTGAAGGAAAGCAGCTCAGATAACAAGCGATGTAGAGTAACACTGCTGTAGACTGTTCTGCCTCTGACAAACACAGCCTTTATTTGAATAATGCTGCTTATTAGCTTATGGAGAGGATTTTGTTTTCTGCTCCTGTCTGTCCCTGGTCACTTTGCTCCGCCACATAGACAAAACCAACAACTGAGCAGGAAGGTAGTCATCCATCAACAGAGAAACACGAGAGAAAGCAGAGACAGGAGAGAAAGGAGAGAGAGGACAGAGAGAAGAAGAAGAGAAGAGAGAGAGGACGGAAAGAGAGAGAGAGAGAGAGAGAGAGAGAGAGAGAGAAGAAGAGAGAGAGAGAGAAGAGAGAGAGAGAGAGAGAGAGAGAGAGAGAGAGAGAGAGAGAGAGAGAGAGAAGAGAGAGAGAGAGAGAGAGAGAGAAGAGACAGAGACAGAGACAGAGACCAGAGACAGAGAGACAGAGAGACAGAGAGACAGAGGAGCAGAGAGACAGAGAGACAGAGAGAGAGAGACAGGAGAGACAGAGAGAGACAGAGAGAGAACACAGAGAGAGAGAGAGAGAGAGAGAGAGAGACAGAGAGAGAGAGAGATGAGAGAGACACAGAGAGACACAGAGAGACACAGAGAGAGAGACACAGAGAGGAGAGACACAGAGAGAGAGACACAGAGAGAGAGAGAGAAGAGAGAGATGAGAGAAGAGGAGAGAGAGAGGAGAGAGAGACAGAGAGAGAGAGAGAGAGAGACAGAGAGAGAGGCATGAAACAGTGCAAGACAAATGCATTTCTGTCTTGTTATTTCTTCACCAATAATACGACTCTCTCTACCTTTCACATTCGTTCTCCCCTATCTGAAACCCTGGTCTCCACACAGCTTGAGACAAACTCCAGTACATTTAAACCAGGCATATTACCAAACTGCACAGCTAGCAAGTGAGTGTTGCTCAGTGTCACATATGACAGCTCACACACACACACTCAACCACACACGCATACAAGCCAGTCTATATCAGGTGTGTCAGAGGAAGGCCCTAAAAATTGTCAAAGACTCCAGCCACCCTAGTCATATCCTGTTCTCTCTGCTACCGCACGGCAAGCGTACGGAGCACCAAGTCGAGGTCCAAAAGGCTTCTTAACAGCTTCTACCCCCAAGCCATAAGACGCCTGAACATCTAATGAAAGGGCTATCCAGGCCACTCTTTAACGCTGCTGCTACTCAATGTTTATAATCTATGCGTAGTCCCTTTAACTCTACCTACATGTACATATTACCTCAATTACCTCGACTAACGGTGCCCCCGCACATTGACTCTGTACCGGTTCCCCCTGTATATAGCCTCGCATGTTATTTTACTGCTGCTGTTAAATGATTTGTTACTTTAATTTTCTATTTCTTACTTATCTATTTTTACTTAAAACATTTATTTTTTTCCTTAAGGGCTTGTAAGTATTTTTTCACTGTAAGGTTCACCTGTTGTATTCGACGCATGTGACAAATAACATTTGATTTGATCAACGTGGAAAACGTATTGGATTTGCCAAAAGTCATCAACGTAAGGGAATGTCGTCTTTTTTTCACCCAAATTCTTACCTGAATCCAATGACAGGGTGAAATTATTTATTGAGTTCACGTTGAGTTCACGTTGGTTGACAAGTCAACCAAATGCAAAGCAAAACTAGACGTTGAACTGACATCTTACACACACATACAAACACACATTCACACCAACGTAAACCACCACATTCATGTGAAATACCATAGGAACACTTTAGTTTAATCACCAAAACCACTGATCCAGTTTACTGTGAAATACCATGAGAACACTGATTTAATCACCAAAACCACTGATCCAGTTTACTGTGAAATACCATGAGAACACTGATTTAATCATCAAAACCATTGATCCAGTTTACTGTGAAATACCATGAGAACACTGATTTAATCACCAAAACCACTGATCCAGTTTACTGTGAAATACCATGAGAACACTGATTTAATCATCAAAACCATTGATCCAGTTCAG
>NC_036874.1:20990945-21048229 GCF_002910315.2 Salvelinus sp. IW2-2015 | reverse complement strand
TCACATACACACATTTTCAAATCTCTTTGTACAAAACTATAAACTGGTAACTATTATAACTCAGAAAGTCTTATATTCAAAACCTTTTTTTGTTTTGGAGACATCTTTCACCACACAACCACTGATCCAGTTCAGTGTGAAATACCATGAGAACACTGATTTAATCACCAAAACCACTGATCCAGTTTACTGTGAAATACCATGAGAACACTGATTTAATCACCAAAACCACTGATCAGTTTACTGTGAAATACCATGAGAACACTGATTTAATCATCAAAACCATTGATCCAGTTTACTGTGAAATACCATGAGAACACTGATTTAATCACCAAAACCACTGATCCAGTTTACTGTGAAATACCATGAGAACACTGATTTAATCATCAAAACCATTGATCCAGTTCAGTGTGAAATACCATGAGAACACTGATTTAAATCACCAAAACCATTGATCCAGTTTACTGTGAAATACCATGAGAACACTGATTTAATCACCAAAACCATTGATCCAGTTTACTGTGAAATACCATGAGAACACTGATTTAATCACCAAAACCACTGATCCAGTTCAGTGGGAAATACCATGAGAACATTGATTTAATCACCAAAACCATTGATCCAGTTTACTGTGAAATACCATGAGAACATTGATTTAATCACCAAAACCATTGATCCAGTTTACTGTGAAATACCATGAGAACACTGATTTAATCACCAAAACCATTGATCCAGTTTACTGTGAAATACCATGAGAACACTGATTTAATCACCAAAACCATTGATCCAGTTCAGTGTGAAATACCATGAGAACACTGATTTAATCATCAAAACCATTGATCCAGTTACTGTGAAATACCATGAGAACACTGATTTAATCACCAAAACCACTGATCCAGTTTACTGTGAAATACCATGAGAACACTGATTTAATCATCAAAACCATTGATCCAGTTCAGTGTGAAATACCATGAGAACATTGATAATCACCAAAACCATTGATCCAGTTTACTGTGAAATACCATGAGAACACTGATTTAATCACCAAAACCACTGATCCAGTTTACTGTGAAATACCATGAGTGTGAAATACCATGAGAACACTGATTTAATCACCAAAACCATTGATCCAGTTTTGTGTGAAATACCATGAGAACATTGATTTAATCACCAAAACCATTGATCCAGTTTAGTGTGAAATACCATGAGAACACTGATTTAAATCACCAAAACACAACATAGTTGTTCTAACAATCAGTTAATCCAATAGCAAAAAATGCAAGATACATSTTTCAAAATCGGCCGTCGAATATTATATGTACATTACACTGCTTTTACATTAGGCAATAAACTTGCACTACCCATCAAATTGACCTATCAGAAATGTAAAATCACATTTCCATCATTCTATCCCATGTGTGATCAAAGGTGTGATCATTGAAGACATATTTTACAATTGTTGGTGCAAAAAATAAATGCATTGTTCAGATTTAAGTACTGTAATTAAATGAAACAAATGAAATTAATTAAAGAAACATAACATTTCATTTGCATCAAGCCTGGCCATTCTCGTCGACGTCACATTGTTCATGCACCTGGCATGGTAAATCTAAGTCTGACATAGGTCTGGATTGATGTCATTGCATGCCTCACCCTTGGCCTGGAGGGGGGTGACACGCTCATGGGGATGGCGATCATACCTTCCACCTGTATTGTAATCATGCATTGTATTTTACAATATTGTATTGTACTTATGTATTGTAGTGGTCCTGTGTGGCTCAGTTAGTAAGAGCATGGCACTAGCAAAACACAAGAGTGGTGGGTTATATTCCCACTGGGGTCACATACAGAAATGTGTGGACTCACTGTCACTGTGGATAAAAACAGCTACTACGTAAATGGCATATACTACGGTTTTACAGTACTGTATCGGCCAATGTAATTTTAGTAAAGCAGTGTGGAAAGCCCCCATCAAAAAGCCCCCAGCAACTTTGGATACATGTACTGTACAACATGCTGACCAGACTGCTCGGGCAAGTGCATCACGCGCATGTTGATTTTGCCCACCGACACCTGTCACGTGTGCGCCCTCTCCGGCCTCTAGGTCACCAGGCTGCTCATTATGGCGCACACCTGTCACCATCATTACGCACACCTACGCGTCATCAGACTCACCTGGACTCAATCACTTCCCTGATTACCTTCCCTATATATGTCACTTCCTTTGGTTCTTTCCCCAGGCGTTGTTGTTTCTGTTCCAGTGTCATGTCTGTGTGTTGTTTGTGTTTCTTGTTTTGTATTTAGTTGTAGTTTATTTAATAAAACACTCACTCCTGGAACTTGCTTCCCAACTCTCAGCGCACTCGTTATGACACCAGACATGATTAGGACAAGCAGGATGAAATATGAAAACTAACTCTGAACCAACTATATTGGGGACAGGTCGAAAAGCATTAAAGATTTATGGCAATTTAGCTAGCTAGCTTGCTGTTGCTAGCTAATTTGTCCTGGGATATAAACATTGGGTTGTTATTTTACCTGAAATGCACAAGGTCCTCTACTCCAAAAACAAATCCACAGATAAAAGGGTAAACCGAGTTAACTAGAAACTATCTCTCCTCCTTCAAGCTTCTTCTTCTTCTTTGGACATTATATAGTGGTTGGCAACCAGGTGCATTAAGGTGCATTCCAACGGGACTGAAGTGTGGACCTCAGTTCATCTCTCAATCACCCACGTGGGTATATGATCCTAAAAACCAATGAGGAGATGAGAGAGGCGGGACTTGCAGCCCATCAAGCGTCACAAATAGAACCAAGTTCTACTTTAGCACCAGGCTACACAGACGTTCGTTGACCCGCGCAAGCAGTGTGGGTGCAATGAGGTGTAAATGTATTTTGCAATGCTCGCACACCCGACGCAAGYGGCGTGGTCAGCATTTAAGGGATGCATTAAATACAGTACATATCTGATCTTGTCAAGATCAGATTTGTTTGAATATTTTCTAATGGTACATTACAATATATAATACTTTATATGTTATGTAAAACATACATTTTCATTATGTAGTCCTCAAAATCTGTTGTCGACAATCCAGTTTAAAATCTATAGGTTTACAAAGTAGTTAAGTTATTATCAATTGAGAA
Organism: Salvelinus sp. IW2-2015; assembly: GCF_002910315.2. Lineage (NCBI taxonomy): Eukaryota > Metazoa > Chordata > Actinopteri > Salmoniformes > Salmonidae > Salvelinus > Salvelinus sp. IW2-2015. Next base: position 21,045,085 of record NC_036874.1, on the reverse strand, counting down.
CAGTCAGATTAAGTCAAATGTATTTTAACAAATCATATCAAAAGTAATGTGAGCATTGATTTGTGAAAAGCAATGACTTTATATGAGCATGTATTGCAATGTGAAACAGGTATTTCTAGATGAAACCCTGATTTCGTTTGGCGAAAAAGTAAGTGCATGATTTTGTGTGTTGTACTTAGTCAATTGAAAATGTGCTTAGCCTTTTGAAAGAACTGCCTTTTCGATGATCTGCTTGGAGTTTTGTACTAAGCGTTGTGAATACCACAATAATAACAATAATGCACCAACGCGATTGGCAAAAATGTAATCAACTTTCCAAACCACACATCCCAGAGAGGACCAGCCTGAGCTAATACGAAAACAGGCTATTTCTAGTGATCCAGGGCCTGCTACTGGACACTTCATCATCATCACTCAATCTCAGTGATCTTCTACTAACTCCTATTTCTCCCCCTCTACCTCCTCCTCGTCCTTTATTTATCGCCCTCCAGGTTCCCTTGGAGAGTTCATCAATGAGCTTGACGCCCTGATAAGTTCCTTTCCTGAGGATGGCTCACCTCTCACAGTTCTGGGTGACTTTAACCTCCCCACGTCTACCTTTGACTCATTCCTCTCTGCCTCCTTCTTTCCACTCCTCTCCTCTTTTGACCTCACCCTCTCACCTTCCCCCTATCCAGGCAGGCAATACGCTTGACCTCATCTTTACTAGATGCTGTTCTTCCACTAATCTCATTGCAACTCCCCTCCAAGTCTCCGACCACTACCTTGTATCCTTTTCCCTCTCGCCTCTCATCCAACACTTCCCACACTGCCCCTACTCGGATGTATCGCGCCGTCCCAACCTTCGCTCTTCTCTCCCCCGCTACTCTCTCCTCTTCCATCCTATCATCTCTTCCCTCTGCTCAAACCTTCTCCAACCTATCTCCTGATTCTGCCTCCTCAACCCTCCTCTCCCCCTTCTGCATCCTTTGACTCTCTATGTCCCCTATCCTCCAGGCCGGCTCGGTCCTCCCCTCCTGCTCCGTGGCTCGACGACTCATTGCGAGTCACAGAACAGGGCTCCGGGGCAGCCGAGCGGAAATGAGGAAAACTCGCCTCCCTGCGGACCTGGCATCCTTTCACTCCCTCCTCTCTACATTCTCCTCTTCTGTCTCTGCTGCTAAAGCCAATTTCTACCACTCTAAATTCCAAGCATCTGCCTCTAACCCTAGGAAGCTCTTTCCACCTTCTCCTCCCTCCTGAATCCTCCTCCCCCTCCTCCCCCCTCCTCCCTCTCTGCTGATGACTTCGTCAACCATTTTTGAAAAGAGGTCGACGACATCCGATCCTCGTTTGCTAAGTCAAACGACACCGTGTCTGCTCACACTGCCCTACCCTGTGCTTTGACCTCTTTCTCCCCTCTCTCTCCAGATGAAATCTCGCGTTTGACGCCGCCGCCAGCCCAACAACCTGCCCGCTTGACCCTATCCCCTCCTCTCTTCTCCAGACCATTTCCGGAGACCTCTCCCCTTACCTCACCTCGCTCATCAACTCATCCTTGACCGCTGGCTACGTCCCTTCCGTCTTCAAGAGAGCGAGAGTTGCACCCCTTCTGAAAAAACCTACACTCGATCCCTCCGATGTCAACAACTACAGACCAGTATCCCTTCTTTCTTTCTCTCCCAAACTCTTGTAACGTGCCGTCCTTGGCCAGCTCTCCTGCTATCTCTCTCAGAATGACCTTCTTGATCAATCAGTCAGGTTTCAAGACTAGTCATTCAACTGAGACTGCTCTTCTCTGTGTCACGGAGGCCTCCGCACTGCTAAAGCTAACTTCTCTTCCTCTGCTCTCATCCTTCTAGACCTATCGGCTGCCTTTGATACTGTGAACATCAGATCCTCCTCTCCACCCTCTCCGAGCTGGGCATCTCCGGCGCGGCCCCACGCTTGGATTGCGTCCTACCTGACAGGTCGCTCCTACCAGGTGGCGTGGCGAGAATCTGTCTCCGCACCACGTGCCTCTCACCACTGGTGTCCCCAGGGCTCTGTTTCTAGGCCCTTCCCTATTCTCGCTATTACACCAAGTCACTTGGCTCTGTCATATCCTCACATGATGTCTCTCCTATCATCTGCTATCAGACGAGACACACAATTGAATCTTCTCCTTTCCCCTCCCTCTGATAACCAGTGTGAATCGCATCTCTGCATGTCTGGCAGACATATCAGTGTGGATGACGGATCACCACCTCAAGCTGAACCTCGGCAAGACGGAGCTGCTCTCTTCCTCCCGGGGAAGGACTGCCCGTTCCATGATCTCGCCATCACGGTTGACAACTCCATTGTGTCCTCCTCCCAGAAGTGCTAAGAACCTTGGCGTGAATCCTGGACAACACCCTGTCGTTCTCAACTAACATCAAGGCGGGTGACCCTTTCCTGTAGGTTCATCGCTCTACAACATTCGCAGAGTACGAACCCCTGCCTCCACGCAGGAAGCGGCGCAGGTCCTAATCCAGGCACTTGTCATCTCCCGTCTGGATTACTGCAACTCGCTGTTGGCTGGCTCCCTGCCCTGTGGCTGCTTAACCCCTACAACTCATCAGAACGCCGCAGCCGTCTGGTGTTCACACTTTTCCCAAGTTCTCTCACGTCACCCCGCCTCCTCCCGCTCTCTCCACCTGGCTTCCAGTTGAGCTCGCATCCGCTACAAGACCATGGTGCTGCCTACGGAGCTGTGAGGGGAACGGCACCTCCGTACTTCAGGCTCTGATCAGGCCCTACAGCCAAACAAGGGCACTGGCGTTCATCCACACTCTGGCCTGCTCGCCTCCCTACCTCTGAGGAAGTACAGTTCCCGCTCAGGCCCAGTCAAAACTGTTCGCCTGCTCTGGCACCCCAATGGTGGAACAACTCCCTCACGACGCCAGAGGTCAGCGGAGTCAATCACCACCTTCCCGGAGAACCTGAAACCCCTACCTCATTTAAGGGTAAACCTAGGAAGGCATAAACAACTCAGTATAAATACACAAAATAAAATAGTTAATTTGTAAAGTGAGAATAATCCTCTTTAAATCTTCTCCTTATTCTGTAAAATCACTCCCCCCAACACGTCCCCCTTTAGACGTTAATGCAACTGATGCAGAACGTGGTTTGCCCTACAGGTGAATCATAAGGTGAATGCACCAATTTGTAAGTCGCTCTGGATAAGAGCGTCTGCTAAATGACTTAAATGTAAATGTAAATGTCCTTTGCTACCTAGAACGAACTGTGGCAAGCAACCCCTCCACTCACAGTGCCTCACAAGTTATGTCAAATCAGATCAATTTAAAACAATAGAGAGAACTGATCTTCCAAACAGAATGTGGATGTGACGGGTGTAACATTTGGAAAACAGGTGCAAGTCAGTTGTTGATGAGACTAAAACTAAGCAATAGGCCAATACCCCACTGTAGGTGATGTGAAATGACCCCAGCTAGAAGAGTAATCTGCTATTATGACAGGCCTGAAAAACAGACTCCGGCTTCGTAACAGAGAGAGAAACAGCAGTCAACTGCTACAGACAGCCCGTGCTAATAAATGTGTAACATGATAGAATTAGTTCAATTCCTTCCATCTCATTGATGAAGAGCCAATCAAAATCAAAGCGAAACAATCCATGCAGATTGTGTTTTGGAATTCAAATAGGCAATGCTTCAAAATGACAAATCAGTGCATCAGTGACGCCTGTTGATTGATTCCATCCATGAAACTCCTAATAGATTTAGTCCTCTGTGAATTTGGCACTCGTTAACCTCGCAGCGTTTTCATATGAGAATGTATTGGAGCCATTTTATCCACCACTCAAAGGCAATTCACTGGGTGATAAWTCMTTTGGCTTATCTGGATCCAGGTGACAGCACAGGGAAGTGCATAGGACAAAAACACACACACGCGCACATGTACTGTAAGTGTGTGCATATACACACACAAGTGCGCACACACAGACGTGCGCACACACAGACACACCACACCCAAACATGCATGCACATACATACACATGGAGGTGTGCACACACACACACACACACACACACTGGTTGCCTTCATCTGTAGGCTCCTATGGCATCTTCAGATAACGTTCTTCTGAATAGGTTGTCATGGTGACCCGGGCGTAAGAAGAGGATGCGGAGCACGGAGAGTGTGATCCAACCGGAACCGAAGAGAGACACTCCACGACCTGAGTGACTGAGCGCAACAGAAAATGCTTCCCCTTCCCCCCCCCCAAAAAAATGGAGAAAAAAAAGCTGAATTCAATTACACAGCTGAAACCCCCCTACTACCCCTCGGGAGTGTTACCAGTGCCATTTAAAAGTCTTATTACTCACAAAACCAATAACATTTTGACTCCTTGGTAATGGACCAGTAGATTAGAAAATTTAGATTACATTTAACCTCCTGTAGACTCTCATTAAAACACCACAAACTAGTTAGAAACAATAGGTAATTAAGAGTTTAATGAAGCATGTTAGCGTTAGTGCTAGTCGGCTGTATGCTTCTCTTGTGGGACCAAGCCTTACTTTGCACTTCCTGTATCCTGCAGCGATGCCAGTGCAGCGTCTCATTTGGGCAATACGACATATTTAATTAGATTAATGAATTTCTGTGGCGTCTCCCAAGGGGCTCGACGAGCTCCTCGCGGTGACAGAGTAACAACAGATTATATATTAGGGGAGGCCCGCCACGCTCCAGGCAGACTGGTATGGGCCGGTCCCTCGTGACGGAACTGCGATATGTGACAGGCACGATGGCTGTGTAACCTGTAGCCCGTTTCACCTCCTACGAAATTGCGGAATGCAAATAACTTTCCCCACAAATTTGTTTATGTGAGGAAACAAGAACTTGATTGTTAAGCCATTTAAGATTTCATTCGGAAGGTGGTGTTAACGATACGTAAATCAACATGTGTGAGGTGACAACAGAACGGTAAACTCAGTCCTGACAGTTCCTTTTTTCAGACGATTGTGTCGAACTGGACTGTACTCTCACAGTACGGTTCAAGACGATATGATAGTGTGAAAAGGGTACTGTAAAGCCTCTTTGGCTCTGACCTGAACCAAAGGTCCATAGATAACTGCTGGAGTTRCCACCCATTGAAAAGCTAATAACAYGTTGGATAATAAAGGGTCTCTATGATCTGAGAGGACTTGCAGCAGATTGAATCATTTTTCTTGCCATTCTTTTTTATCACTCTATCCAGACAGATAAGATCAGAGTTCAAGAAGGACAGGAGACAAGGAGAGAAACCTGAGTCGTATTCATTAGTGCACACTGTAGCAAAACTTAGAAAAACATTTGCAAYGGAAAATGGAAACAAACGTTTTTTTTTTATGGACATATCCAGGTTGTCCCTTCCTGTTTTAGTCTGTTGTGCCTCGTGAATACAACCCAGGTGGGTGAGGCACGTAGGTATAAATGCACTGTGCTTCACCCATAGATGGGAAATTAAAATGTCTTTTGGTATTTAAATGTGAGTGCAGTACAGTCCTCTATACATGTCTTCTCTGACATTAGTGTGGGCAGCGGGGTTCTGCTAATAGCAACAGGTCACTGTTCTGTAGTAAAACAATGCCCTCTATAGGTCGTCATACCAACCTGTACTATATATATTAATTTTTTTATTTAACCTTTATTTAACTAGGCAAGTGTGTTAAGAACAAATTCTTATTTACAATGATGGCCTAGAAACAGGGGGCAGAACGACAGATGTTTACCTTGTCAGCTCAGGGACCAAGGCTCTCAACCCTGTTCCTGGAGAGCCACCGTCCTGTAGGTTTACACTCCAACCCTAATCTAGCACGCCTGATTCTAATAATTAGCTGGTTGATAAGCTGAACCAGGTTACTTACAACTGGGGTTGGAGCGAAAACCTACAGGAGGGTACCTCTCCAGGAACAGGGTTGGAGAGCCCTGTCATACACAGACACCGTTACTCCTCTGTGGAGTTTCAATACCATTTAAACTGCTGTGGGTCTGACTACTGAACCATCTTGACGATAGAAGCAAACTGTACACTGTCATCCAATCATCTGGGGCTACTATAAACCAACACAACTGTGAAACATCTCTGTATAAACCATGGAGACTGAAATGCACTATTATGCATTTAAACCCTCAGACACTTCCAAAGTCTAAACTGCACAGCAGACAAGTATTAGGAGAACGTGTTTTCTCTAGACCTGAGCTCTGAATGACAGACACAGCCCTGCACCACCAGGGGAATTCCGCAATATCAGCAGAGCACACACACTCACACACACACCTCCAGCCTAACTGTGTTTGTAAACAGCTGAATAATTGAGCCACATTCAACACATTCAAATCCACTGCCATTCCAGACCGAGAAAAGAGGAGGAGAGGAGGAGGAGAGAAAGAGAGAGCGAGACAGATGGCCTAGCGTAGATAGTGCGAGAGACTGGGAACTGGGAGCGTACTCTGAAGGACGGGACCCGGCATTGTTCTGGCTGTGAGGGCCACTCTGTCAGGACACGTACCATTGGTCCCCAAAGAGCCCAGGTCTTATGGTGTCAGTGTCCCCATCCCCGACCCATTGTCATTCCCTCATTTTTTAATTTCTAAAACGCAATCGAGTGTGACACAAACTGTTTACCTAGCGCGTCTGCCACCACAAACAGGAAGGAAAAAAACAAAAACACCCGCCAGGATCTCGGCACAAAAATAATCCCCCACAAAGCCAGAGAGTTTAAAGAGGCTTTGCCAATATCCCTCTGCTCTTCCGAAAAAAAGACAGAGGAAGATAAAAAGAAAGAAAAAACACGAGAAAAAAGCTGTTAAATTTGCCCCTCAGTCTCGTTTGGGATTGCTAATTATTGTTGTTAGAGCCCAACAATTGGGGTATTAGGGCATAAGCAGCAGAAGATAACATCATGGGGAAGGGAAGGATGGATGGAGGGAAGAAGAGAAGGGGAGTGCAGCGTGGGGAGAGAGATAATGGGCCAACAGAAGGGAAGCCATGATAGGGCCTGGTCCATAGTGGTGTCTCTGTCTGTGCTCTGCGCTGGGGTATAAAGGCCTGAACACTTAGTCTCTCGCTTTCTTTCTTTCTCTCTCTCCTTTCCTCTTTCTCTCTCTCTCTCTCTCTCTCTGCCCTCTTTTTTCTTTCTCCCAGAGGAGAAGTTAACATTAGAGTCACTAACCTCAAAGTATATTAGTGGTTGAATCATCCCCACAGACCAAGTGACATAGAGAAACAATTAGATCTGCTGATAGAAAGAGCCACGTCTGAAAGGCTCATAGAGTGGCAAAATACTCTTAAGGTTTACCATGACAGTCTGTAAATAAAAACCTACGAGCTCACTCAATACATTACATACACGATGTTGTATGAAGACCCTCTATGGTACCCCATATAGCTCATACAATATGTACAAATGCCACATTTAATCATGAGCACAAATGGCTAAAGCGAAACCAGACACATAGTAATCTGAAATACAACCAAAACAAACAGCAAATATGCATCCAACACATTTGTGTAGTCATTGCGTGCTATGATGTAGTCATTGCGTGCTATGAATATGGGACCAAATACTTTAATACACATACATGAATTTGTCCACATACTTTTGGTCCCCTAAAAGTGGGGACCAACTTTTTGTACATTTTCTATGTACGAAAGGTGCTGTAATTTCTAAACGGCTCACCTAATATGGATGAAAATACCCTCAAATTAAAGCTGACTGTCGGAACTTTAAATTCATAGTCATGGTTTGATTTCAAATCCAAACTTTTGGAGTATAGAAACAAAAGAAGATAACATTTGTCACTGTCCCAATAATCACAGAGGGCACTGTTTATAAACACACACGCATACAGTACCGGTCAGAAGTTTGGACACACCTACTCATTGAAGGGTTTTTATTTTTTACTGTTTTCTACATTGTAGAATAATAGTGAAGACATCAAAACTTTGAAATAACACACATATGGAATCATGTAGTAACCAAAAAAAGTGTTAAACAAATCAAAATATATTTTATATTTAAGATTCTTCAAAATAGCCACCCTTTGCCTTGATGACAACTTTCCTTCTTAATGTGTTTGAGCCGATCAGTTGTGTTGTGACAAGGTAGGGTTGGTATACAGAAGATAGCCCTATTTGGTAAAAGACTAAGTCCATATTATGGAACGAATAGCTCAAATAAGCAAAGATGAACGACAGTCCATTCTTACTTTAAGACATGAAGGTCAGTCAATGGGGAAAATTTCAAGAACTTTGAAAGTTTCTTCAAATGCAGTCGCAAAAACCATCAAGCGTTATGATAAAACTGGCTCTCATGAGGACCGCCACAGGAAAGGAAGACCCAAAGTTACCTCTGCTGCAGAGGATAAGTGCATTAGAGTTACCAGCCTCAGAAATTGCAGCCCAAATACATGCTTCACAGAGTTCAACTAACAGACACATCAACTGTTCAGAGGAAACTGCGTGAATCAGGCCTTCATAGTCGAATTGCTGCAAATAAACAACTACTAAAGGACACCAATAACAAGAAGAGACTTGCTTGGGCCGAGAAACATGGGCAATGGACAGTAGACCGGTGGAAATCTGTCCTTTGGTCTGATGAGTCCAAATTGGAGATTTTTGGTTCCAACCGCAATGTCTTTGTGAGATGCAAAATAGGTGAATCGATGATCTCTGCATGTGTGGTTGCCACTGTGAAGCATGGAGGAGGTGTGATGGTGTGCTGGTGGTTTGCTGGTGACACTGTCTGTGATTTATTTAGAATTCAAGGCACACTCTGCTTAGTGGGACTATCATTTGTTTTTCAACAGGTCAATGACCCAACACACCTATAAGGGCTATTTGACCAAGGAGAGTGATAGAGTGCTGCATCAGATGACCTGGCCTCCACAATCACCCAATGTGATGGTTTGGGATTAGTTGGACTGCAGAGTGAAGGAAAAGCAGCCAACAACTGCTCAGCGTATGTGGTAACTCCTTCAAGACTGTTGGAAAAGCATTCCAGGTGAAGCTGGTTGATAGAATGCCAAGAGTGTGCAAAGCTGTCATCAAGGCAAAGGGTGGCTATTTGAAGAATCTCAAATATATCTATAATTTTTTTAACACTTTTTTAGGTTACTACATGCTTCCATATGTTTTATTTCATATTTTTGATGTCTTCACTATTATTCTACAATGTAGAAAATAGTAAAAATAAAGAAAAACCTTTGAAAGATTAAGTGTGTCTAAACTTCTGACTGGTACTGTACATGCACGCATGCTCACACACACACACACCGATCACACACACACCTACCCCATGAACGCGTGTGGCGGTTAAAGTCATCTGGAAGCCTCCACATGCCAATGAATAAATAAAGSTGTAATTAGTAAAGAAAACAGCGCCACCTGTTGGTGTCAAGTCCCCCTGAACCCAGGCATTGTGGGGAACACCTGAGCCTGTGGGGGCTGCGGCGGGCGGCTGGTTGTGGGTGTACTGTGTTGGTTGTGGAGGTACTGTGACGTGTCCCGGGGTCCATCGGGACCCACTGGGACCCACCTGGCAGAGGAGGGGAGATTCTGGAGGATGACCAGCTGGCCCGGAGGCCACAGTGGCCCTTGTCCCAGACAGACAGTGGAAGGCAGATGGACGGGTCACTGCCACTGCCAGAGGGCCAAGGGAAGGGCCAGCCAAAACCATCAAAACACACACATTCACACTCACAGTGGAACAGATCAATATGCTTGAATATGTTGATATACAGTGAATTTAGCCATGGTTAATGAAATGTACAGACATAACTTTAACTTAGAAATTAGCATAAAATCTCATAGCATATGTATCATATATTAGGACTTGAATTCACCCACATTACGATTCAAGCACAAATTGTGCAACTCACTCCTACAACCACTTATTGAAACAAACACATTTTTTCTCTGAAATACTAACATACCACTAACTTCTCATACCTCTTATATGTCACTTGTATGGGCTACTCTTAAATATACTGAGCTAACAATCTCAGATTCATTCTGTAGTTGTGAATGCACAGTCATGGCATACCCAACTATATATATATATATATATTTTTTGTTGTAAATATGATAGTTGGAGTTAATCTGTTAAAGTTTGTTAGTGTAACTCTACAAGAGTGTAGAGTGTGTGGGTTGGTTTGAGAGAGCGCACAGTACTGTTCTGTATGGTGGCTGTAATGGTGGTGTCTGAGGTTAAGGATGCCACCAGCTCCCCTCAGTCAGTCCAGAGCCACAGATGCTCCAGTGTTTGTGTGTTGACTCAGTGTAATTTGTTTGCTCTAATTTGTTTTGGTGTGCCAAGGGAGTTCCCTTTTTAATTTTCCTCTGTGTTTATCCCTCTTTGTGGAGCACTGATCTGTTAAGCATGAGAGAGAGAGGGAGAGGGCTAAGGAGAGAGAGAGAGAGTGAGAAAAATAAAGAGAGGGGGCACAGAGAAAGAAAAGAGAGGCAGTGAGAGAGGTGGGGTGTTTCAGAAAAGGAAAATTAAAAAAGGGAGCTGTGCAGATTGTTTTAAGCTGTGTGTGCCCCTTCGGGCCCAAAGGCCTCGCTCGCAGCATACACCTGCTCCATCCCTGGGGATCCTGGTTCCTGATCCGTGGCCCTCTCTCCCCTCTCCCCCAGCCCAGCACCACCACCACACAGCCCCCTCTCTCCGAGCCCCAGCTTTCTCTCCTCCACCTCTCCTCTCCTTGCCTCCAGCGCCTGGCAGAGCCTTAATCAGCCCGCCTCCGCGCCTGGATGCCTGCCACTCGTTAGCCTGATTGAAAACACTGTGGCTCACATGCTAAACACACACAGACCCAAACACACACAATAAATGCAAAGTAATAATATAGGGTACTAATATGTATAATGCTAATATATGTACACAAGCAAATAATGTTAGAGGTGAAAATAATTGTGAAATGAATTATTATAAATACTGAATGCGCAAATTTAGTACATTTACGGTAAAAAAATACCAACGTTCAGACACACAGTAACACAACTCATACAAAGATCTTTTTTTTTTTTTTTATTGTCACAGCTATTGTTTAATTGAATCAGTGAGAGTAATCATTGTCATACAGCCACCTCACCTACGGGTTATCATAATTGGACATCCATGTCAGTATGTTACAGTGGATTCATGAGTTTATCACACTTACGTACATTTCCCCCGCAATGTAATGTTTCCACTAGCAGGAAATAGCTTGTTCTAATATAGCTTGACAAAGCAGTCGCACTGACATGAGTTATTCATATGTAGAATGGTAAAAACACATCCCAATAATATAACGCAGGTTGACGTTTTTTGGGGGATGAATCAGGTTCTGGGAGGCAGCTCTGCCCCATTCGATAGCACCGCCTCTGCGGTTCTCTCATTGCGGGTCTGGTCCACCCATGCTTCTAAATCTTTTTTTCTTTCAACAATAAGACAACGCAATTCAATCAAACTCCCTCAGAAATATTTTCTCAATTACAGACACAAAAAGTCTAATTTAAAAGACACTTGAGCAAAGGTTTAGACAGATCCACGTCTTGGTCCCCATTGTTTTTGCAATTTTATGTGTCATCATTGGGAGGTAGGGTGAGCATAATCCTAGCAGATTGACAATTTACTGTTTTATTTGGTCTTTTGTCTGTGTGCCTTTGCAAACAACTATTTACTTTGACATTGCAACTTTGCGAATAAATATGATCTTCTCTCAGGCTCATCCTGATACACACCTATCAATATTCCAACTTAAATGCCTAGCTACAACACACACATCCAGTGAACGGTGTCCTTGATGTACTGTACATGTCTCATTCCATTCATTTGGCCATACCATCTTATCACGACAATCCCCAGCGTCCTAGGTGCGTTAGTTTTGCCCATTTTAAACATGACAACAAAAATATTGCAAAAAACATATATCTCTCCTTGAGAGCAATAAAGATACAAACGATAAAACATTGCTAAACTTAAGTTAATGACAAATTTAAATTTTTAAAAGTGCTGGCACCGTTTTCAAATAAGTGTGAGTTACTGAGTAAAGAAAGCAAAATCAAACCTGCATTCACGATTCATATTCAACCCCTCTCTTCATAATTTCTGTGCACTACGGCTTATACCATACTTGGTAATGTAGTCATATTACAGCCCACTATCATCTTTCCGGTCCCTTTCTCACACACACACACACACATAAAAGGACAACACTACTTGCTACAAATGGGCCTTTCCATTCTGTTTCAGTAACTTTCTGTATTAGTTTGGTGTTAATACTGAAGTGAAAACAAATGCAGCTGTTTTTATCTCAATATCAAATTATTTCTGGGTAACATTTAAGTACCTTACTGTGATTGTTTTCAATTAAAATGGCCAACAAGAAACAAAAACAGCTTCTTAGCAAAGAGCAAATTCTCAAGCAAAAATGTAGCTAGGACTGTCTGGGAGTGGTCTGGGTGGGGAGGGGGAAACTGAAAACTAGCTGTTATTGGCAGACAGGTTAAGAACTCTCTTTCCTAATGGTCTATTCTTATTGGTCTGATGTCACCAGACAGGCCAAAACTCCATCCCACCAAAACAGACTGAAATTTCAGACAGTCTTTTCAAACAGCTGTTATACTAAAAGGGCATTATCATCATTTTCACAATATCATTCCAATCTCAGTGTGGAAATATATAATGTTGAAGTCGGAAGTTTACATACACCTTAGCCAAATACATTTCAACTCCGTTTTTCACAATTCCTGACATTTAATCCTAGTAAAAAATTCCCTGTCTTAGGTCAGTAAGGATCACCACTTTAGTTTAAGAATGTGAAATGTCAGGATAATAGTAGAGGGAATAATTTATTTCAGCTTTTATTTCTTCCATCACATTCCCAGTGGGTCAGTTAATACACTCAATTAGTATTTGGTAGCACTGCCATTAAATTGTTTAACTTGGGTCAAACGTTTTGGCTAGCCTTCCACAATCTTCCCACAATAAGTTAGGTGAATGTTGGCCCATTCCTCCTGACAGAGCTGGTGTAACTGAGTCAGGTTTGTAGGCCTCCTTGCTCGCACACGCTTTTTCAGTTCTGCCCACAAATTTTCTATGGGATTGAGGTCAGGGCTTTGTGATGGCCACTCCAATACCTTGACTTTGTTGTCCTTAAGACATTTTGCCACAACTTTGGAAGTATGTTTAGGGTCATTGGTCATTTGGAAGACCCATTTGCGACCAAGCTTTAACTTCCTGACTGATGTCTTGAGATGTTGCTTGCAAGCCTGCCCCCTTTTCCTCCAAACATAACGATGGTCATTATGGCCAAACAGTTATATTTTTGTTTCATCAGACCAGAGGACATTTCTCAAAAAAGTACAATCTTTGTCCCCATGTGCAGTGGCAAACCGTAGTCTGGCTTTTTTTATGACGGTTTTGGAGCAGTGGCTTCTTCCTTGCTGAGCGGCCTTTCAGGTTATGTTGATGTAGGACTCGTTTTACTGTGGATATAGATACTTTTGTACCTGTTTCCTCCAGCATCTTCACAAGGTTCTTTGCTGTTGTACTGGGATTGATTTGCACTTTTCGCACCAAAGTTTGTTCATCTCTAGAGACAGAATGAATCTCCTCCCTGAGCGGTATGACGGCTGCGTGGTCCCATGGTGTTTATACTTGCGTACTATTGTTTGTATAGATGAACGTGGTGGTACCTTCCTTGGAAATTGCTCCCAAGGATGAACCAGACTTCTGGAGGTGTAAAAAAAATGTCTGAGGTCTTGGCTGATTTCTTTAGATTTTCCCATGATGTCAAGCAAAGAGGCACTGAGTTTGAAGGTAGGCCTTCAAATACATCCACAGGTACACCTCCAATTGACTCAAATTATGTCAATTAGCCTATCAGAAGCTTCTAAAGCCATAACATCATTTTCTGGAATTTTTCAAGCTGTTTAAAGGCACAGTTAAGTTAGTGTATGTGAACTTCTGACCCACTGGAATTGTGTTACAGTGAATTATAAGTGAAATAATCTGTCTGTTAACAATTGTTGGAAAAATTACTTGTGTCATACACAAAGTAGATGTCCTAACCGACTTGCCAAAACTAGAGTTTGTTAACAAGAAATTTGTGGAGTGGTTGAAAAACAAGTTTTAATGACTCCAACCCAAGTGTATGTAAACTTCCAACTTCAACTGTATAAAACACAGGAATATCACGTTTTGACTACACTGGGCCTTTAACATTCCAAGTGGCAAAAACTGCAGGACTCGAGACCGTAGAGCTAAATAGACAGCAGGATGAATGTATAAATAGAGCACCCTCTAGTGGTGAGATACAAGAGTCGGCTCTACAACCAGCCTGTACTGGTAAGTGTACTCGGACAAGAGTGTTACATCTCCTGTTCCTTTTGCGTATCCCAATCTCCTTTACTAGAGTGAAGTTAGACACAGAGTTGATGGAAAGGCCAGTGATTATGGCTGATGCTCAGCAGCAAGCCACAAACCATAGGACTACTAGTAGAATAGCCCACCGTTAGTAAGACAGACTAGAGCAGCCGCCATAGTAAGCAGACTCTTTATATATATCACTTGACAATATGTGTCCAAGTCTTAGCAAATGACTGACCCCTGTTCTCTAAAATCCAGTGATTTCATGTTTCTGCTACCATCATCTTGGTCTCTCTTTCACTGGCTACATTTCTAAGAGACAGCCCTGTTGTCTGTATTCCATGGACAGACACACCACTAACTGGTTCCACCAACAATCTCTCTCATAATGTTTCACACAAGTCTGTACCCTGGGACAACTGACACAAATAAGGCAATGTCTGTGATTGTGACACATTGGCAATGTCACCATCACTAGGGGTGAGGAAATCATAATGTAACGCACGTAACATGGGGTTCGACTTATACGCACTGCATATAAATACCCAGTTTCTCTGAGCGCACTGACATTACATTGTTAGGATATAGTTTTCAGTCGTCATGGAATATAACTGTGGCCTCCATGTGCGAGCACAGATCTCTGAAAGAGAGGGAGAGGCAGCAGCAGAAGCGAGAACTGTGCCTCCATGTGCGAGCACAGATCTCTGAAAGAGAGGGAGAGGCAGCAGCAGAAGCGAGAACTGTTGCCTCCGTGTTCCGCAGCTCTATGATGCCAATCCAGATAGCAGCGCCCTGATTAGTTTGAAGTTCCGGCCGTCTGACCGCCTCAGCCAAAGCCACCCCACCTCCCTGGATGAGGGTGGGTCAAAGGTTGGGACTGGGGCTGGAAGGGGCAGAATTAGGAGGGTCAGGACTAGGAGGGTCACACTTGAGCCGCGGCTCGTTCTCCGAGCCCGTGCCCACGTCTGAGTCGAACAGCGAGTGGTCCGTATCGGGGGAGTGAGTGTGTGAGTGTGTGTGTTTGTCAGAGGCTTCACTCTCCTCCATGGTGTCTGTCCGGGAGAACAGGCCAAAGTCCATCAGGCATGTAGGAGAGCCCTCGCTGCTGTCAGTGTCTGCTCCGTCATAGTACAGGTCCTCTATGTCCACAAACCACTCAGGCCAGAACTTTCTCCGCATGCGCTCACAGAACATGGCCAAGTTGACGAGCTCGCCTAAAACACAGTGGACAGGGAATAGAGGAAGTACAGGTTCCAACATCAGTACTCAAAGAAAATGTACATCAGTGTCAGAGTATCCTTTGATTTCCTATTCAAACTTTGATTGTCAGATTTTGTCCAGTTCGAAAATGAAAAGAGACTGGTCTTTGATCTCTGATCAAACATTCTCTAAAGACTGAAACCATGACTAGCAAATGTGCAACAACACTGCACATTACAATCTTTCACTGTCATCTAGTGGAAGAAGTAGGCAAGTACACTTGGATAAAAAAGGAGGACATTGCATCCTATTCTACACCTGCCTTTAAATCTATAGAATAATACATTAGGTACAGAATTTGTTATACAATCTCGATAACAACATAACAGTAACACAATCACAATGCACACTTTCAAAATCAATCAATTATGATGCTTTGGTATTGTGAGTACGAGTAAAACATTTCACAGAGGCTGAGAGATTGAACTGACCTTTGATGAGCTGTTCAGGTTGTGTGCCGGGTAGTGTCCACATGGCCTGGGCCAGGTGACCAAACACAGCAGCGTCTACTGTCGACATTTTAGGTCCCATGAAGTACTTCTTATCTCCTGCAGGACAGATGAACAGCTGGGGTCAGTAACATATATCAAACCAACCATCAGCACACTATAAGAGAACACAATAAGAAAAGCCTGCTGAGTGCCTCAGACTCTACACGGAGCAGCCTGTAAATTACAAACAAAACAGCGAAAGCAACTTTGTATGGAAGTGGGATTGCGCATTTTGCAACTCATGGTTACATCTTCTGTCATCGTGGGAAAGACGCAACGTTTAAAACATTTGTAAACAACTGGTTGCAGATCAGAGCCAACCTGGATACTAAGGAGATCCTGAGGGAAATCGACTAGTGTCAACAGCTTTATGCTATGGAGGAACAACCTACTCCAGCATGGAAAGATCCGGCTAACTCACAAAATATTCTAACCCGACAAAAAAAAGAAAGACAGATTCATCTATAGACACGGACGATTTACTTACCGTTTATGTAGAGGACAATGCTCTTGCAGGTAACCATGCAACACTTGAAAAGTTGTGTGAAGCGATAGCAGGGCTGCGTGGGAGTTTGGAGTTTAGCCAGAGTGAAATTCTCAGGCTTCAGGGAGAGAACAATCTCAGCCAAAGTAACTATCGATTCCGACATGGATTGTCTACTCAGGGAAAACAGGGTGGTGAGGGAGTCGCTACTAGACATACAAAGCCGCAGCATGAGTGAAAATCTAATATTTTCTGGGATTCCTGAGGACGCATCCAATAATCCAGAGGGGGCGATTAGAGAGTTCATGCAATCCGCCTTGAAACTTCCTCTCTAGAGACTGTAAACAAGGTGGCTTTCCATCGAGCGCACAGACTTGGAGCGACAAGACCAAGAGTCCCCCGACCTATCATCGCAAAATTTGAACACCACCAACAAAAAGAGCTGATCAAAAGCAGGGAAAGGGAGCTTAAATGGACCAAATTCGGTCTCAATGACCAATTTCCCCGGGAGATAAACGAACGTCCGAAGAGGCTGTATCATGTACAGAGCAGAGGCGGGAGAAGGGTAAGCGTGCCTTTCTCATTGGGGACACACACTTTATAGATGGACAGCTCTTCCGAGACAGCTCCATGACACCGTGGCTGTACTAAATTCTACGGGGATGTCAGGTTACGGAAAAAAAAGTATGGGAACTGTAAAAATATCTGAAAACTATGAAGTTGATATGAATACACACACACTTGAACTCTCTCTCTACCTCTCACTATTGTCGAGAACTTTTCTATAATTGAATATGTTGTTTTTTTTATCTATCTTTTCTATGTCTTTGTCTACATGTTTATCTATGTTTACAACAAGCAAGGGGAAGGTATCAGAACAGCGACATTGGGGAATAATAACAACATATTGTATGGGATACATTTGTACTGTAGTGAAGCCGTCTCTATAGCAATGCAAGGTCTCTTTCGTGATCATGTGAAATGTCAAGTGCTATGGAAATGCTGGGATGTTTTTCTATGAAATTTCAGTTAAAGGTAATTATGATGCAACTATGATGGTGATATGATATGGATTACAGTTATCATCTTGAATACTAAGGCTATACTCACTTCATGGTACACACAGACACCCAACCATGCAAATTGGCTGGGTTATTGTTTATTTAGATATCACACTTGATATTCGTACTCTTATCCAGACATCGTACACACTCTCACTAAATCACATCCAATATCATACACATCAACCTACTCAGATTTACTACACACAATATTTTTACAAAATGTTCTAACATCTGTGGCATTGGCACAGGAAAATCACTCGACATCCAAGTTTTATATTAACCTCTAAAGGATTGGTTTTGCCCCCACGGGACGGTTGAGCTAACGTAGGCTAATGTGATTAGCATGAGGTTGTAAGTAACAAGAACATTTCCCAGGACATAAACATATCTGATATGGGCAGAAAGCTTAAATTCTTGTTAATCTAACTGCACTGTCCAATTTACAGTAGCTATTAGAGTGAAATAATACCATGCTATTGTTTGAGGAGAGTGCACAGTTATGAACTTAAATGTATTAATAAACCAATTAGGCACATTTGGGCAGTCTTGATACAACATTTTGAACAGAAATGCAATGGTTCATTGAGTCAGTCTAACTTTGCACATACACTGGTGCCATCTAGTGGCCATAATCTAAATTGCGCCTAGATTCCTAAGTCCTAAGGCCTTTCTCTTGCATTTCAAAGGTGATAAAACAAAAAACGTTTTTTTTTTCTTTGTATTATCTTTTACCAGATCTAATGTGTCATATTCTCCTATATGAATTTCCACAAACTTTACTGTTCCTTTCAAATGGTATCAAGAATATGCATATCCTTGCTTCAGGTCCTGAGCTACAGGCAGTTCGATTTGGGTATGTCATTTTAGGCAAAATTGAAAAAAAGAGTCCGATCTTTGCAATATCTCATTGAAGCTCTAGATAACTTTTCTGGACTCTCTGGACTAAAACCTAATTATGAGTGTACTATATTACATATTGGATCTTTAAAAAAAAAAAAAAATGTTTACATTACCCTGCAGTTTACCTATTGAATGGGCTGACGGTGAAGTAGACATACTTGGTATTCATTTCACAAAATATATAAAATGAGCTCTCTAAAATGAATTTCAATAGAAAACTTGTAAAAATTGACAAGATCCTGCAACTATTTATGTGAAAATTGCATTTCACTTCATCTGAGACATTAAACCAGACAAGATAAAGCGTGCCTCTCTCTTTAATTAATATGAACTGGGTGGGTTGAGATTATGAAATATAAAAGCACTAAACCTCTCTCTAAAAGCTTCACTTATTCAAAAGTTCGACTTGAACCCTAAATGGTTCTCCAGTAAATTACGAAGAAAACCTCATCCATTGTTTAAAAATGGCCTTTGTTTTTTTGCATTGTTTTCCTTTGTCTCTTTTGTTAATTTTGTTGGTTGTTGGTGCATGGGGGGGGGTTATATTCAAAGCATTATAAAGTAAATTCAGATTGCACATATTACACTATAGTTTACCACCTTGCAAAGAGTTTCTGCTAAAATCAATAGACATTCCTCTGCTCTTTCCCAGACTAAAATACATTTGAAACACATATTGTAGTTGGAAGCACAGTGCATATACAGTGTCTCACCACTAGAGAGTGGAAGAGGGTAAAATGGAGCTCTGCATAAAGGACATACCCCACAACAAAGTCAATCTTACAGTGAACTTCAACTGGCCCCATGTTATAATTGATACCGGATGATTAGGAAGCCTTCCTTTCCCATTGTTCCTCATATCTCCACCAGTAGCCAATTCCTCAACACTGACAATACTGTGAGAGCGTTGAGAAATTGGCTACATCATCAGTTGTTCTTCAATTGCCCCTAGTCTCTCCCTGAATCCCAAATCAACCCCTAGTCCCTATCACCTGGGTTTTTGTGTAGATCTGATAGGATTGGATCGCTGTCAGCAATATGGTTGTTGCTCCATTTTGCACTCTGATGGGCCAGGTAGAATTTTCGCTAGATTGCTTACACCTGTCCGATCCTCTCATATCTACACAAGTGCCTAGGCCTAAGGGTAGTGCCTATAGGTTGATTTGGGATTAACCCTCTGTCTACTCCTACCCTCCCATCCACCTGTACTGCTCCATACATACCGAGCAGTTCGGCCAGTGTGCGCATGTCCTTCTCCATCAGCTTGTAGACTTCCTCCTTGGAAAAGCGTCCGATGCCATGGCCGTACATCTCCCTTTGCACCATGCTGCTGTTCAGGTGGCTGAGGATCCACTTTAGCATGTCACTGAGAGGACCAGTGACTGACAGCATCTTCTGGGTCTCCTCCAGGTTGTCTACCCACTGGCAATAGGCTATTGTCCTGTTTAGAAACACAAATATACAGGTTATGGTACAGTCTTATATAGAAAACACACAGACAGGTTGTCGACTGGCAGTAAGCTATCGTCTTGTATAGTTACACAAGCATAACACAGGTTATTAACCCGGTGGTAGTATAGTATAATCATATGGAAACACATACACTGTGTGTACAAAACATTAGGATCACCTGCTCTTTCCATGACAGACTGACCAGGTGAATCCAGGCTGCCTAATATACACTGTGTTGTAGGCCTCTAGCAGCCCAGTAGGCAGTAAAACAGGGTGGCGGCGAGACCTCTGTAATCCGCCCTGGCATGCTATCAATTAACTTCACGGCCACATCCTGTGATGGCATAATCAATGCTTGGAGTTTGTCAGAATTTGTGGGTTTTTGTTTGTCCACCCGCCTCTTGAGGATTGACCACAAGTTCCCAATGGGATTAAGGTCTGGGGAGTTTCCTGGCCATGGACCCGAAATATCAATGTTTTGTTACCCGAGCCACTTAGTTATCACTTTTGCCTTATGGCAAGGTGCTCCATCATGCTGAAAAAGGCATTGTTCGACACAACATTTTTCCTGGATGGTTGGGAGAAGATGCTCTCGGAGGATGTGCTGGTACCATTCTTCATTCATGGCTGTGTTCTTAGGTAAAATTGTGAGTGAGCCCACTCCCTTGGCTGAGAAGCAACCCCACACATGAATGGTCTCGGGATGCTTTACTGTTGGCATGACACAGGACTGATGGTAGCGCTCACCTTGTCTTCTCCGGACAAGCCTTTTTCCGGATTCCCCAAACAATCGGAAAGGGGATTCATCAGAGAAAATGACTTTACCCCAGTTCTCAGCAGTCCAATCCCTTTTGCAGAATATCAGTCTGTCCCTGATGGTTTTCCTGGAGAGAAGTGGCTTCTTTGCTGCCCTTCTTGACACCAGGCCATCCTCCAAAAGTCTTCACCTTACTGTGCATGCAGATGCACTCACACCTGCCTGCTGCCATTCCTGAGCAAGCTCTGTACTGGTGGTGCCCCGAACCCGCAGCTGAATCAACTTTAGGAGACGGTCCTGGCACTTGCTGGACTTCCTTGGGCGCCCTGAAGCCTTCTTCACAACAATTGAACCGCTCTCCTTGAAGTTCTTGATGATCCGATAAATGGTTGATTTAGGTGCAATCATACTGGCAGCAATATCCTTGCCTGTGAAGCCCTTTTTGTGCAAAGCAATGATGACGGCACGTGTTTCCTTGCAGGTAACCATGATTGACAGAGGAAGAACAATGATTCCAAGCACCACCCTCCTTTTGAAGCTTCCAGTCTGTTATTCGAACTCAAAAAGCATGACAGAGTGATCTCCAGCCTTGTCCTCGTCAACACTCACACCTGTGTTAACGAGAGAACCACTGACATGATGTCAGCTGGTCCTTTGTGGCAGGGCTGAAATGCAGTGGAAATGTTTTTGGGGGATTCAGTTCATTTGCATGGCAAAGAGGGACTTTGCAATTAATTGCAATTCATCTGATCACTCTCCATAACATTCTGGAGTATATGCAAATTGCCATCATACAAACTGAGGCAGCAGACTTTGTGAAAATTAGTATTTGTCATTCTCAAAACTTTTGGCCATGACTGTATATATACACATACATACATACATACATACATACACTACCGTTCAAAAGTTTGCGGTCACTTAGAAATGTCCTTGTTTTTGAAAGAAAAGCACATTTTTTGTCTATTAAAATAACATCAAATTGATCAGAAATACAGTGTAGAAAGGGCCTCCCGGGTTGCGCAGTGGTCTAGGGCACTGCATCGCAGTGCTAGCTGCGCCACCAGAGTCTCTGGGTTTGCGCCCAGGCTCTGTCGCAGCCGGCCGCGACCGGGAGGTCCGTGGGGCGACGCACAATTGGGCTAGCGTCGTCCGGGTTAGGGAGGGTTTGGCCGGTAGGGATATCCTTGTCTCATCACGCTCCAGCGACTCCTGTGGCGGGCCGGGCGCAGTGCGCGCTAACCAAGGGGGCCAGGTGCACGGTGTTTCCTCCGACATATTGGTGCGGCTGGCTTCCGGGTTGGAGGCGCGCTGTGTTAAGAAGCAGTTGGGTTGGGTTGTGCTTCGGAGGACGCGTGGCTTTCGACCTTCGTCTCTCCCGAGCCAGTACGGGAGTTGTAGCGATGAGACAAGATAGTAATTACTAGCGATTGGATACCACGAAAATTGGGGAGAAAAGGGGATAAAATAAAAAAATAAAAAGAAATACAGTGTAGACATTGTTAATGTTGTAAATGACTATTGTAGCTGGAAACGGGTGACTTAAAAAAAAATGGAATATCTAAATAGGCGTACAGAGGCCCATTATCAGCAACCATCACTCCTGTGTTCCAATGGCACGTTGTGTTAGCTAATCCAAGTTTATCATTTTAAAAGGCTAATTGATCATTACAAAACCCTTTGGCAATTATGTTAGCACAGCTGAAAACTGTTATTCTGATTAAAGAAGCAATAAAACTGGCCTTCACAGCTTACAGACAGTAGGGAATTGAGGTCACAGTTATGAAAACTTAGGACACTAAAGAGGCCTTTCTACTGACTCTGAAAAACACCAAAAGAAAGATGCCCAGGGTCTCTGCTCATCTGTCCGTACTGTGAGACGTCCAAGACAGCGCTACAGGGAGACAGGACGGACAGCTGATCGTCCTTGCAGTGGCAGACCACGTGTTACAACACCTGCACAGGATCGGTACATCCAAGATTCACACCTGCGGGACAGGAACAGGATGGCAACAACAACTGCACGAGGTACACCAGGAACACACGATCCCTCCATCACTGCTCAGACTGTCCGCAATAGGCTGAGAGAGGCTGGACTGGGGGCTTGTAGGCCTGTTGTAAGGCAGGTCCTCACCAGACATCACTGGCAACAACGTCGCCTATGGGCACAAACCCACCGTCACTGGACCAGACAGGACTGGCAAAAAGTGCTCTTCACTTACGAGTCGCGGTTGTGTCTCACCAGGGGTGATGGTCGGATTCGCGTTTATCGTTGAACCAATGAGTGTTACACAGAGGCCTATACTCTGGAGTGGGATCGATTTGGAGGTGGAGGGTCCGTTATGGTCCTTTGCTGTTGTTGTGAGATTGATTTGCACTTTTCGCACCAAAGTAAGTTCATCTCTAGGAGACAGAACGCGTCTCCTTCCTGAGCGATATGACGGCTGCGCGATCCCATGGTGTTTTTACTTGCATACTATTGTTTGTACAGATGAACGTGGTACCTTCAGGCGTTTGGAAATTGCTCCCAAGGATGAACCAGACTTGTGGAGGTCTACAATTTTTTTTCTGAGGTCTTGGCTGATTTCTTTAGATTTTTCCCATGATGTCAAGCAAAGAGGCAAGGAGTTTGAAGTTAGGCCTTGAAATAGATCCACAGGTACACCTCCAATTGACTAAAGCCATGACATCATTTTCTGGAATTTTCCAAGCTGTTTAAAGGCACAGTTAACTTAGTGTATGTAAACTTCTGACCCACTGGAATTGTGATACAGTGAATTATAAGTGAAATAATCTGTCTGTTAACAATTGTTGGAAAAATGACTTGTGTCATGCACAAAGTAATGTCCTAACCGACTTGCCAAAACTATAGTTTGTTAACAAGAAATTTGTGGAGTGGTTGAAATTGAGTTAAGGACTCCAACCTAAGTGTATGTAAACTTCCGACTCAACTGTATGTGAAAATGCTGTTCATTGACTACTGCTCAGCGTTCAACACCATAGTACCCTCAAAGCTCATCACCAAGCTAAGGATCCTGGGACTAAACACCTCCCTCTGCAACTGGATCCTGGACTTCCTTACGGGCCGCCCCCAGGTGGTGAAGGTAGGTAGCAAGACATCTGCCACCCTGATCCTCAACACTGGAGCTCCCCAGGGGTGCGTGCTCAGTCCCCTCCTGTACTCCCTGTTCACCCACGACTGCATGGCCAGGCACGACTCCAACACCATCATTAAGTTTTCTGACGACACAACAGTGGTATGCCTGATCACCAACAACGACGAGACAGCCTATAGGGAGGAGGTCAGAGACCTGGCCGGGTGGTGCCAGAATAACAACCTATCCTTCAACGTAACCAAGACTAAGGAGATGATTGTGGACTACAGGAAAAGGAGCACCGAGCACGTCCCCATTCTCATCGACGGGGCTGTAGTGGAGCAGGTTAAGAGCTTCAAGTTCCTTGGTGTCAACATCAACAACAAACTAGATTGGTCCAAACACACCAAGACAGTCGTGAGGAGGGTAGGACAAAGCCTATTCCCCCTCAGGAAACTAAAAAGATTTGGCATGGGTCCTGAGATCCTCAAAAGGTTCTACAGCTGCAACATCGAGAGCATCCTGACGGGTTGCATCACTGCCTGGTACGGCAATTGCTCGGCCTCCGACCGCAAGGCACTTCAGAGGGTAGTGCGTACGGCCCAGTATATCACTGGGCAAAGCTGCCTGCCATCCAGGACTTCTACACCAGGCGGTGTCAGAGGAAGGCCCTAAAAATTGTCAAAGACCCAGCCACCCCAGTCATAGACTGTTCTCTCTACTACCGCATGGCAAGCAGTACCGGAGTGCCAAGTCTAGGACAAAAAAGCTTCTCAACAGTTTTTACCCCCAAGTCATAAGACTCCTGAACAGGTAACCAAATGGTTACCCGGACTATTTGCATTGTGTGCCCCCCCCAACCCCTCTTTTACGCTGCTGCTACTCTCTGTTTATCTTATATGCATAGTCACTTTAACTATACATTCATGTACATACTACCTAAATGGCCCGACCAACCAGTGCTCCCGCACATTGGCTAACCGGGCTGTCTGCATTGTGTCCCACCACCGCCAACCCCTCTTTTTACGCTTCTGCTACTCTCTGTTCATCATATATGCATAGTCACTTTAACGAAACTACATGTACATACTACCTCAATAAGCCTGACTAACAGGTGTCTGTATATAGCCTTGCTACTCTTTTTTCAAATGTTATTTTACTGTTGTTTTATTTCTTTATTTACCTACACACACACACACACACACACACACACACACACACACACACACACACGCACACGCACACACACACACACAATTTCCGCACCATTGGTTAGAGCCTGTAAGTAAGCATTTCACTGTAAGGTCTACACCTGTTGTATACGGCGCACGTGACAAATAAACTTTGATTTGATTTGAATTAATGTATTGTGATAATTAACAGTCAGCTCTCTAGACAAAAAAAAGATTGAGCTGTCTTGAAAAGGATCTGAGGGAAAATTTGCTTCAGGGGCTAAACCAGACAAGCCCGAGATCAGCCTGAGATCAAATCCTAACTATTGAAATGATTTCAATATCATTAAACAGTGCTCTTACTTATAACAACTCGAGCTCGACACAATAGGAATGGAAGACAAAATGACAATCTTTACTAAACCAGGCACTGAACTTAATATACAGTACACGTACTAGGTGAACAAACAGCACAATCTCACAAAACAGGGCCCAGATTCACAAAACACTTCTTACGCAAAAGCTTCTTAAGAAGTTCATAAGATAATTCGTAAGTGAAATTCCTCAACAATATCTTTAGATTTCAAGATTTTCTTACAAACTTCTCCAATATCTTCTGAGGAATTTTTGTAAGATGTTTGTTGCTAGGCAACCAATTTAGCTAGCTATTAATGGCAATCATGTTAACATATTTCCTACAGAGATTAGACTGTTCTAAGATGTTCTTCGGTTTAAAATAAGTGAGTGAATTAAACATGTTCAATTACTTTCATGAGCTTAGTCTCTCAATGCCCTGAATTTAAGGGTTTAGCTTTCTTGGAATTAAGAACAAAACCCCAAATTGTATTTTCGATAATCAAATTTCTTCTTAACTTTTTGCTTAAGGAGAAACATAAGAAATATCACAATAAATTTCCAATAACCTTTGAGGAATATCAACTTTGCTTAACTTTCTTCATAAGTCTATAGTTAATAAGGTTTTGTGAATCTGGGCCCTGAGGCATATCTCTGTCACAGAGCAGCCTTCCTCTTCGTGTTGTCATAGCAACATCAATCATGCTAATTTACGGGCCTGAAGAGCTGTATATGATCTCAGCACGCTGTGACCCATGCTGCTAACCTCAGCTGGCCAAACAGAGCAACAAGCAGCCCCATAGTCCTGCACATCCATTAATAATGTAATCGATAGTAAACACAGCCTGGGAGGGGGAAAGAGGAGAGGGAGTAGAGAAGGAGGTGATCAGGGAAAAAGAAGACAGGAGAAAAACAGAGAAAAGAGAGAGCAAGAGAAAGGGAGTGGAAATGAGAGTGATATGAATGACCCTTACTCTACAGCTGCAGAGCAATATTATGGAACCCCCGCCCCCCTCCAATTCATGGCTCTGGTTCTGAATGAGATTCACAAGATCTGATGCACAGAAACATGTTACTGACTGATTTCTCACCCTGTAAATATTGTAGAAAAGAGCTTGATGAGCAAGTATGCACTCCCTCTTTTCTTTGACATTCATGCTCAGAAACAAATGCTTTTAGATGTGTCATTCATCAGACTACCTTTCCCTGGGCCCCAACCAGGAAAGGCTCAGCCTGTGTCCAAAATGGCACCCTATTCCTTAACAAAGTAGTGCACTATATCAGGAATAGGGTGCCATTTGGAATGCAGCATCAGTGACTTCCCAGCAGAAGCCTCACCAGTACAGATGCCCAGCAGTGACTCACCGATAATGTAGAGTCCCACCCTTCTATTTACTGTAAGTAAATCGGTAATGTAGCTGTGTGGATGACCACTTGGGAACACTATTGTCAGTGAGCTTAGCCAGTCCCAATTCATTCCCAACCCTCCCCTTGGCCCTAACCCTTCAATCTCTGCAGATCTGTAAGGTGGAAGCAATATGGTGGAAACTTTACCACTACACTGCTTATACACTACATGACCAAAAGTATGTGGACACCTGCTCGTCAAACATCTCATTCCAAAATCATTGGCATTAATGTGGAGTTGTTCCCCCTTTTGCTGCTATAAAAGCCTTCACTATTCTAGAAAGGTTTTCCACTAATGTTGGAACATTGCTGTGGGGGAATTGCTTCCATTCAGTCACAAGAGCATTAGTGAGGTTGGGCACTGATGTTGAGCGAGTATGCCTGGGTCGCTGTCAGTGTTCCAATTCATCCCAAAGGTGTTCGATGGGGTTGAGGTCAGGGCTTTGTGCAGGCTAGTCAAGCTCTTTCACACCGATCTCAGCAAACCATTTTTGTATGGACCTCGCTTTGTGCACAGGGGCATTGTCATGCTGAAACAGAAAAGGCCCTTCCCCAAACTGTTGACACAAAGTTGGAAGCATAGAATCGTAGAATGTCATCGTCGGCTGTAGCGTTAAGATTTCGCTTCACTGGAACTAAGGGGCCTAGCCCGAACTATGAAAAACAGCCCCAGACCATTATTCCTCCTCCACCAAACTTTATAGTTAGGACTATGCATTGGAGCAGGTAGCGTTCCCCTGGCATCTGCCAAACCCAGATTCGTCTGTCGGACTGTCAGAGGATGAAGGGTGATTCATCACTCCAGAGAACACTTTTCCACTGCTCCAGAGTCCAATGGCGGGGAGCTTTACACCACACCAACCGACGCTTGGCATTGCGCATGGTGATTAGGCTTGTGTGCGGTTGCTCGGCCATGGAATACCTTTTCATGAAGCGTCTGACGAACAGTTCTTGTGCTGACGTTGCTTTCAGAGGCAGTTTGGAACTCGGTAAGTGAGTGTTGCAACCGAGGAAAGACGATTTTTACGCGCTACGCGCTTCAGGACTTGACAGCCCTGTTCTGTGAGCTTGTGTGGCCTACCGCATCATGGCTGAGCTGTTGTTGTTTCTAGTCGTTTCCACTTCACAATAAGAGCACTTACAGTTGACCGGGGCAGCTCTAGCAGGGCAGAAATTTGACGAACTGACTTGTTGGAAAGGTGGCATCCTATGACGGTGCCATGTTGAAATTCACTGAGCTCTTCAGTGAGGCCATTCTGTTGCCAATAATTGTCTATGGAGATTGCATGGCAGTGTGCTCGATTTTATACACCTGTCAGCAACAGGTGTGGCTGAAATAGCTGAATCCACTAATTTGAAGGGGTGTCCACATACATTTGTATATCTAGTGTACCTATCTAAACTCTTCAGACATGCTAACATCAAGGGTTAAGGGCCAAGGGGGAGGGTAGGGAGAAATTTGGGAATGGCTGTGACATACGGAGGCTCCAATGTAGCTTTGGAGGACCCGTGGGTATATTAATTGATTGAGTCACCAGTAGAGGTGCTCCTCCACCATCTTGGTGACAGCCCGGGACACGGCTCTTTCCTGGGGACTGAGGTTCTTGTTGAGGTTGACGCCCAGCTTCTCTTCCAGGAAGTCAATGATGAACTCTGACCCCGACACCTGCTGCCGGTTATACTCAATCCATGGCATCTTGCCCTGCGGAGAGAGCTTCCCATCAAAGTAGTTCTGCAAGGGGGAGAACAGAATGGGGTTCAGCACTGGGAAATTGACACACTCTAGTTGTATCTGAATATGTAGGACTGGTTTACCAGACTCAGATGAATCCCTGAACATAAAAAAAATACATAAGGAGAAATTCAATTTAAAGTGCTTTTAAGTCCAGGAATGTAGGCTTAATCTGTGTGCAGGAAACCAGTACTTTTCAAGTTCTACTTTATCATACACAAACTATTGTACCTGGTAAGGCAGGTCAACCATGCGTAGGTAGGTCTCCATCTTGAGGCAGAATGGTGAGAGGCTGGGGACCCCCGTGTGTGGCCTGGAGAACTGGTGGAGGATGATGGCATCTTTAGAGTCCAACTCCTGCTCCTTCCTGGAAAATACCCGGGGAGAAAAAAAGGCCAGCTGAAAAGGTGTGCTGTACTGAGGCAACAGCAAACTACACAGGTGGGAGGCCCCCATGAGATAAAATACTTGAAAACAAGTTCTCTGTGGCAGCCACTTTAAAAGTGATCAACGTTTCTGTGACAACAGTACAGCTATTCCCAGGTCAGCTTGTGCTTGTGAGAACAATATCATAACATCGACCCTAATTGGAGATCAGAGAGGAGAGAGTAAGATTGGTTGCGGTGCTGTTTCTGGCTCTTAGTAATCTGACTGGGAGGATGGGATCTCACCTGGTGCATATTATAGCATGGTGACATAGCAGCGAGAGGAACTATTCTTCAATTCCCTGAGCTCTGTGTTACAGAGGGCATTTCCATACAAGGGCCAATGAGCACCAACATGTGAAGTTCATTGAAGCATGTCAAATTGTGTCAAATGAAAGCGAAGAGTCTATATAAAAAATAAAAAATTAAGGCATCTATACATTCCGTTACCAAAAACCCACATATCTTTAAGATGTTTCCTAATTTCTCTTCATCACGAGGGAGGATAATGACATTTCACAGAAGTAACAAGGTAGACCTACCAAGTGGTTCGTGTTTTTCTAGTTGGTCTATTAATTAAGTAATTAAAACTCGTAATTCTGTTACCAAATCGGTAACGGAATTACTGCAAAATCAGCAACAGAATTACTGCAATTGAATTGGCTAAAATGGGAAACCATACTAGTCACATCACACTTGGGTCCCCTGCTACTGTCCTCCCTTCCACTGGCATACTGTTATGTTCAGCTGATAACTGTGTTTTTCCGTTTCCGTCCCCTGTTGGTCAAATCAGAGAGGAAGAAGCAAAGCGAGAGAGTTTACTCCTGTCAAAACCTGTCCACGATAAGCAGACTGCCTGCCTTCCCGCCTTTGGTACAACAACTCCCATTGTTAGGACGGAGACAAGACCATCTTGCAATTATATACAGTATCTCAGGTCAAAGCAAGACCGTGAAAACAGTCTGGACAACCCCTCCCTTTCTCTCTGCTGCTCTCTCTCTATTTTTTCTCTCTCCAGTTAATGTCATGTCTCCCGGCTCTTACTGAAACCTACTCTCTTTCTATTTACTTTAACAAGCATCCTCACACACTGGACACCGACCGACACCGGACATCCATGGACATTGAAAAGTAGTTGGAATTTGGTCAGGCCGTCCTGGCCAGACCAAATCTGAACCAATCAAAGATGTTTATGTTTCACAAGTTTGGACAGTACAGTACAGTAGAGCACAGTACAGGTGGTGTACTGTAATGTGCTCTACTGTGATGTCCAAACTTGTGAAACATTGACGTCTATGATCGTTTCAGATTCGGTCTGGTCCGGACCAACCAAATGTGGTCTTGTTTGGGGGGGGAGGGTGGAGCTCAATACAATAATATCCACTGTGTAGAATAATACCCAAATATGCAAAATAAGGATATTGCATATTTCTACATTTGTTTACCTATTCAGGATACACCACCATGAAAATAATGATATTCATATCCATAATGATACATTTTTGTGTAGTACAGATCATGGATTCATTATGTAATTTAGTTACTGTAATTATATTACCAGTTGTAGATCCACTTCACCTACTGTAGTTCAATAACAAACAATTCTAACTCAAGGAGCCATGTCATAGCTGACACACCATTCTTTCTGCAGATAAATATCTGCTCAGAATTAAGATAAATGAAGCGTTTTTGGAAGACATGGGTCGTATTAAAAACGGAGGGAGATTTTTCTGTTTACAAAACTTTGCATCTGCACAGTTCTTCCAGGAAATGTGAGTTTGTGAAATCTTCTGTGTAAATTGTTCAAAGTAGTCCTTGTGCATAGAGTTGTATGGTTTGTTAAACTTTAAAATCAAATGTTTTTGGTTGGCATAAACTGTGAAAATGTTTCTAAAATCTAAGTCAAAGTGTAATTCTGATGCTGTCGAATTGCCCTAGAACATGGGTGTCAAACTCTGGCCCGCGGGCCAGATTTGGCCCGCGGGGTAATTATATTTGGCCCGCGAGACAATACCAAATTACTACTAGAGCTGGCCCGCCGGTATTATACAGCGCATTCACCGCTAATACTACGAATCCCATAATGCTCTGCTGTTGTTTTCGCGCGCCAATCAGGACAGGACCCAGAAACACCCTCTCCTCTGTGACAGTAGTCATAGCAACATAGACGCTACAACTGTCAGCGCGCTATCCCTTCCCAAAAATGGCGAAAAGAAAGGCAGAAAACAGGAGCTTTCTGGACAAGTCTCGTCTCTTATACACATCTAGATGTGTATAAGAGACAGCGCTGAACCTGCAGCTTCAGGGGCGGGGGCGCATCATCACAGACATGTACGCTGCAGTGAGGGCCTTTAAAACTAAACTGTGCCTGTGGGAGAATCAGATGCTGCAAGGAAACCATTGCCATTTTCCCTGCTGCCAAACCATAAAAGCGCAGATCTCTACCGCCGTGTTCCCATGCGCACAGTTTGCTGAAAAACTCAGTGTTCTCGCCGCTGAGTTTAGCCGGCGATTTGCCGACTTCGATGTCCAGAAATGTAGGTTTGAACTGCTTAGTAATCCCTTCGCAGTTGATGTGGAAAATGCACCAACCAACATCCAAATGGAGCTGATTGAACTCCAGTGCAACGACACGCTGAAGTCAAAGTATGATGCTGTGGGCGCCGCACAGTTTCCACGGTTCATCCCTGACACAATGCCTCAGCTCCGCACCCAAGCTGCTCAGATGCTCTCCATGTTCGGCAGCACTTATCTATGCGAGCAACTTTTCTCCTCGATGAAGATGACCAAAACAACTCACAGGAGACGTCTGACTGATGAACACCTTCGCTCGATACTGAGGATTTCTTCAGCTCAGAGCCTGAGCCCAGACATTGATGAACTAGCATCCAAGAAGAGATGCCAGGTATCTGGCTTGGGCACATCAGATTAGATCAGTGTGCAATAATTAATGTTTTCTTTGTGCACTTTTTCTTGCTACAAGGCATGGGCTTGAATGGTTGATTGATTTATTATCATTTTATTTGTAAAATTATTAGCCAGTGGAAAAAGTTTATTTTGGTATTTAAATCAGAAGGCTGCAAATAGAAAAGAGGCATACAATTTTTATTTAAATTTTATTTATTTAATAAATGAATGCCATTGATGTGTTTTTTCATTTGAAATTCGATTTTGCATGTCTCCACTATTAAATTATATATTGTATGGTAATAAGCGATGCTTGTTCCATATTCAATGTTAAAGCAAAACTTGTTTGGGTCCATATTAAAAGGTTCATTTGTTCAATGTTGGCCCGCGACTTTGTTCAGGTTTTACATTTTGGCCCACTGGGTATTTGAGTTTGACACCCCTGCCCTAGAACAACCTGTCCCCTCACTATATTTAAGTCACCAGTCTAAACACTCATGCACACAAGAATACACAGATACAATACACAATTGTAAGATAATGAGATAGATATTGAGAGGGTAAACTCGTCATCATATTACTGACTCCGTGGTATTCAATGGGCCTACCGCAGAAGAAACTCTAGGATTTGTCTTAACTTCTATTTCAATCCTCTACTACCCTTGAAATCAAGACCTGGGAGGTTAATCATGCTTGTGTAACCGATGTGAAATGGCTAGCTAGTTAGCGGTGGTGCGCGCTAATAGCCTTTCAATCGGTGACGTCACTCGCTTTGAGACCTTGAAGTAGTGGTTCCCCTTGTTCTGCAAGGGCCGTGGCTTTTGTGGAGCGATGGGTAACGATGCTTCGTGGGTGACTGTTGTTGATATGTGCAGAGGGTCCCTGGTTCGCGCCCGGGTCGGGGCGAGGGACGGACTAAAGTTATACTGTTACACTTGTGAAAATCTGATAAGAGTCCTCACATTTCTACCCCACAGTTTTTAAATGGTGGGTGTGGGTGACTGACATAGACATCTCTTTTGGCTTTAATAATTCAACAGCCTACAGTGCAGGGGCGTGCTGCCTTGCAATTACTCTAGTTCTTACCTAAATTAATTTGATGAATTATAGCCACACATGTCCAAGAAAGCAGGAATGGACTCCATCCAAAGTCAATTACATCATCAGGCATTTTGTAACGCCTTGAAAATGTAAAATTAATTTCTGGAAATAAATATGACATGTATATAAATGATAGCCTACTTTGGCTAATAAAATGTATAGGCTAGGTTTTCGGTACAATAGTCTTGCGCGGGACAGCCTACGACAAGAATAAACAACTCACATTCCCACAAAATGTCCCTGTCCATACAACCGTGGTGCGAAACCCTCGAAACGACGTAGGCTACGTCTCAGTCCATTTTTCCAATGGTGCGGAAATTCTGGACCGTGTAAAATAAACACTATTGTACTTAGGCCTAGAATCAGGGAGTTCCTTTGAGAAGAGGCACTCAACGGGATGGCATAGAATAACACATGCTGCAGATTTACTGTCAAAATGTAGTTTTTTATGGTAGAAGCATGACAGTGGTAGGCGTATGCGACGTGATTCAACAATGTTTCCAAATTAGGAAATGCAAAAGCTAGTCCTCTTAGAGTGTGTGACAGATTATATGGAGCCACCGTTACAGAATGTACCATAGGCCTAAATGTTTGACTGAGGACTGCGTGGGGACAGTAGCGCCATTCATTACGTTAACAATAGGCCTGGATTAATCTTCCTTCTCAAAGATTAAACCAGACGCATTTCATTCAACAGTAGGCTACAAAACGACCGCTTTCACTAAACACTCTGACACCACTGCTGCAGCGCTAGAGAAATTCATATTGACGCTCAAGACATGGCACAAGACCTGACGCGTGATTTTCCACTTTCAAATATTTTTTCCCATCACCTGTCCTTGCCTCCTTGGGAACGATATCATCAAACAGCTGTACAATCTAGCCCACAGTGCAAGAACAGATGATTCCGCGAGTATTTGAACAAATGTAAACAAACGACAGCAATATCCTGTTATTCAGAGATCTGTCAAGAGCAGCTGTTCAGAGGCGACAGCAAGTGTGCACGCCCAGCCCATTCCCCGAGGGTATGAATGGCTATATCATTTTAGATCATTATTGTGAATATTGTATATTAGGCCTACGCAAAACACAGCCTAAACATCACACAAATGCACACATTTGATCATGTGAACCAATACCGTTGCAGAGTGTGTCATTTGTAGCATATTTTTTTGCCATTGTATAGCCTACCTGATGGCGAGCAGCTCGTGCAATAGGTAGGCAGCAGCGGCGAGGAGGGCACCACCGGTGATATAGATGGTCTTCTTCCACCAGGAATCCAATCCCGACATGATCCCACCGTAGTCCCGTAAAGGGATTGCGATGATATAGCCATAAAGAGAGTGAGGCTGGTCGGAACCACATATCCCCAAGGACACGCTTTGATTCCGCCCGAGTTCAACCACACACGGTCGGGACGAGGCGAAACCAGAACCCCACATACTCTTATCAATCGCCGCGTGACACCTGCGTCCTCCCGCAAACCGCTATCGGCTTCATCAGTATGTCACAACAGTCCTATGCTGCATGGCGATATGCTATTTAATCTGTCAAACATTAGAAATAAGACATCTTCCGGCCTGAGCTCGGCATCCTCCGCCAGCCTTCGGAGCCTTTGTCTGTTCCAATGGAAACGAGTGGCAGACGCTGAGCGCTCCCCTCACATCTGAGCCTCAGCGACAACAAAACCACCACACAATATAGGGCAATAGGCCAGGCCTTAAATCATGATGATAAATTTAGGTATATTGATTTCTAAATGCCAATGAAATGAATTAAGCAACTGTGTTGTTTTCTTGGAGCAATGTTATCTGGGTAATTTCACTATTCATTTCCACTAAGTCCTGCATTATCTCCATAGCAACATTTACTTGGCCAACTGTATTTGCATGGACCAACCTATATACAGTAGACTTAGTATTTAGCCACTATTGACTGCACAACACACTCTTCCGAGTGCTATAACGACTGGTGCATGTTCAACAATATGCTTGCATAGCAGGTGCATGCTTTTGACTATTTTAGCTATAGTCGGTTATACTCACTCTGCAGTAACTTCGGGAAGTGTAAAAAGGCATTCATCTTGGAGAATACATCCGATCAATGTGATTTATGTTGTGATTGTTTGGGCCATACCTAATATTGCGAAACAACTTAGCTTGAAAAAACGGTTCGCGCTTTCGTAAGGATTATATCATGTAAAATCAGTTACATTACTGGTATCCCTCAGTCTTGAGCTCGTGCCAACCAACGATGTATATAAACTCTAGATTGCTAAAATGCTATGTATTGGCCATTGATAGGCTTTGAAGCAAACGGTCGGTCATATTGGCACTCCCCGGTAGGAGCAGTCCTCCATAGGAATGAATGGAATTCTACAGTATTTCGATTAAATGTTAAGAACAAAATTACATGTATTTAAGTATTTTGTTGTTGTAGTGGGGACAGTAACATTAGTCATCTCAAAAAATTATACTTGGAAGATATATTTTTTAAAGATATTTTTTATGTTCAGCCCACATAATACAATTTAAATGTATGCATTAAGGTGTCTGTAATAGAATACATGTGGCAAAAATGAATGTAGTCATTAATAAATGCATTTCTATGGATTCCAAAATATTTTTTACAATGATAGGCACCTATCAGTCAGTGTATATATAAATAATTGGTGCCAACCCAGTCCCGCCTGCATCCGTGTGCTCTGCTTTTCCCAAAAGGTTCGGTTTGAAACAAACATCGCACCTCATAAACACTTTCCAACTGATCCATAGTAGTTCTGAAATCGTATTCAATGATCTGTTTATTATAGCTTCCTGCAGATTCACTTTTTCTTGAAATATTGAATATCTATAAGAAGGCTTATACATTCAAAATCCTTACTGCGCGAGAAGCGTTGCGCACTCTAGCGGCTTCGTGGGCGAGCGCTCGTGTCACTGGAGGTAGACTAGAGTGCACTGGACACATTGTAGACATGTTCATCCTGTTCAAACCGGGTGTGCCTCATTATGCTTGAACTCACAGAACAATCATGGCCTGGCTGAAAGAAAACACCATGCACTTGTGTCAAGCACTGAACTATAACCTTCAATAGCTTTGTTTTTTTAGGTCCGTTGCCTTTCCTTTCAGATATCAGAAGATCTGTGCTGCAGCTGACCACGTATGACCACTCGCTCTTCCACGGCCAAGTCAGTTGTACCAGCGTCTGGCCTTAGCTTGGGCAACTACCACGGTGGGGTCTTCGGGGTCGTCCTCGTCGGAGTTCGGTTCCTCCTCGAGTTTGACCGCGTGCAGGGCGTAGTTGATGCTGGTGCTCTCTGTCCAGCTCCAGGCCCGTGACAAAGGGTTATACAGCATCCCTCGGATCGACTCCACATGGAAACCATCTGGGACGGAGTGGAGATAGAGAGGAATAGGTCAGACAGAAAAAGAGAGGGATAGGGAAAGAATGGATGAGAAATAAGAGAACGGGACAATTGAAAAGACAGAAAGCGAGAGAATGGATTAGAGAAAGAGAGCGAGAGACAGAGGGTCACACACAACCTCCTATTGGAAAGTGAGAACGACAGAATGAGCCAAACAAAGACACCAGTATGCCTTCAAAAAAAGGAGGCACCAGCACAATAGTAAAAGACCAAAGGAACAGTAGAAAGAGCTAAGAGGAGAGTGAGGAAGAGGAGTAGCGGCATGTGAAGGAAGAGCAGGCAGACTCACTGGACTCCAGCAGGCGCTCCAGCTCCACGGGGCCGACAAACTTATCCCAGTCATGGGTTCCGCTGGGCACGATGCGTAGCACCTCCTCTGCTGCCACGATGGCCAGGGCGTACGACAGCTGGGTCTTGTTGATGGTGGTGATGAAGAGGGAGCCTCCTGGCTGCACACAGGAGGGAGACCGTTACAACCCAGGGTTGTGTTCATTAGGCACCAAACCAGAAGAGACTACCTGGACCGGTACCTGGTCCAATAAGAAATGCTCATTTTCCTTTTCCCGTTGCAAAAATGTTTTTGTTGTTGTTGTTGTTGTGTACACTAATGAATGTGACCCAACAGATGTGTGTCGCTTCGGGTGACGCTATTGTTGTCAATTGAGTGGCAGCGACACAAGTTTGACAGATAAGAATTCAATAGAAAGAAAACTACTGAAAGATCAGGTAAAAGGGGACAGGCTTTGAATGCTTCATCTAACACATCAGAGACTGTACACACAAGTGTTACAAGGAGAGATGAGAGCTGGTTTACATCTCAACCAACGAAGCTATTTGAAACATGACATTGTACAGAGCAAATTATATTTTTGGATGGTCGGTATTAAAAGAGTGGGTGAAAGATTTGGGCCGGACAGAGTGAGAATCTGGATGCAATGGTATTAGAGGAGAGTAGGAAGAGTTGGGCTCGCTCAACTCATTTGTCCTACAACACACTGACCCAGGAAATTGAAGGCATCTGGCCCTCGGACCGATACAGAGGTCAACCTAAAAGATACAGTCGATAGTACAAATCACTCACACACACCACAGATACCTCAATGAAGTGACTGTTCTCTCAGAGAGTACAGTCACACGGCCACATCACACATCAAATGTGAGACGAGTCACATGACCCACCTTGAGCACCTGGTTGCAGCAGAGTGTGAAGGTTTCCAGGTCAGCCAGATGTTCCACCACCTCAGAGGCCACCACCGCATCAAACTGCCCCGCTCCCTTCCCCCCCTTTTCAGAGAGCTCCTCCAGAGTGTTGGCACGGTAACGCACATTGCCACGCAGGTCTGGATCATGCCACGCATGTACCTCCGCTGTCCCAATACTGTCTGCCACCGGGTCAATGCCTAGCACATCTGCCCCCAGTCTACCCAAGGGCTGGGAGGTTGGGAGAGATAGAGGGAGGGTAGAGGAAGTGAGTTTATACATACAGTGCCTTCAGAAAGTTTTTACACATTTTGTTATGTTACAAAGTGGGATTCAAATGTATTTAATTGTCAAATTGTGTCAATGATCCCTACACACAATACCCCGTTATGTCAAAGTGGAATAAAAATGATACTTTTCATAAACATTTTTTAAAATTGTAACACACTAATATATCTTGATTAAATAAGTATTAAACCCCCTGAGTCAATACATGTTAGAATCACCTTTGGCAGCGATTACAGCTGTGAGTGTTTTTGTGTAAGTCTTTAGGAGATTTGCATACCGGGATTGTACAATATTTGCCCATTCTTTTTAAAATGATTCAAGCTCTGTCAAGTTGGTTGTTGATTATTGCTAGACAGCGATTTTCATGTCTTGCCTTTGATTTTCAAGCTGATTTAAGCCAAAACTGTAACTATGCCACTCAGGGAAATTCAATGTCATCTTGGTAAGCAACTCCAGTGTATATTTGCCTTGTGTTTTAGGATATTGTCCTGCTGAAAGGTACATGTGTCTCCCAGTGTCTGGTGGAAAGCAGACTGAACCAGGATTTTCCTCTACGATTTTGCCTGTGCTTAGCTCTATTCCATTTCTTTTCATCCTAAATAACTCCTTAGTCTTTGCCGATGACAAGCATACCCATAACATGATGCAGCCACCACCATGCTTGAACATATGAAGAGTGGTACTCAGTGATGTGTTTGCCCCAAACATAACACTTTGTATTCTGGACAAAAAGTAAATTTCTTTGCCACTTCTGCTACTCTTCTTCCTCACCCTCTTTTTTTGCATTATTTTAGTGCCTTATTGCAAACAGGATGCAATATTTTTATTCTGTACAGGCTTCCTTCTTTTCACTCCGTCATTGAGGTTAGTAGTGTGGAGTAACTACAATGTTGTTGATCCATCCTCAGTTTTCACCTATCACAGCCATTAAAATCATTGGCCTCATGGTGAGATCCCTGAGCAGTTTTATTCCTCTCCGGCAACTGAGTCAGGAAGGACACCTGTATCTTTGTAGTGACTGGGTGTATTGATACACCATCCAAAGTGTAATTAATCACTTCACCATGCTCAAAGGGATATTCAGTCTCTGCTTTTTAAATTTATTTACACTGTGTGCAATGGGTGCCCTTCCAATGGGTGCCCTTCTTTGCGAGTCATTGGTTATCCTCCCTGGTCTCTGTGGTGGAATCTGTGCTTGAAATTCACGTCTCGACTGAGGGACCTTACAGATAATTGTGTGTGTGTGTGTGTGGGGTACAGAGGATGGGGTAGTCATTCAAAAATGTTAAACACTATTATTGCACACAGAGTCTGAGAATTATCATGTGACTTGTTATGTGCATTTTTACTCCTGTACTTATTTAGTTGCCATAAAAGACATTTCAACTTTGAATTTTTAATACATTTGTAAAAAATGAAAACTAAATTCATGATGGGGTATTGTGTGTAGATCAGTGACACAGTCTCAATTGAATCCATTTTTAAACTCATGCTGTACACAAAATGTTTGAAAAAGTCAAGGGGTGTGAATACTTTCTGAAGGCACTAATTGGATTCTAATGGATTCCAGAATAAAACGAGGAATACTTGGCCCTTAAAAGAACACTGTCCGTCTCTAGAGCGACGTGATAGAATGACGCCACGGCAGAGAGAGCGAAAGTGAGTTTATACATATAGATTCTACAATAGAATTACGAATGCCTGACCCTTGAAAGAACACTAACAGTCTATTTGGTGAGTGAAGTGATGGAAGGAAGGTAGAGGAGGCGGGAGAGGTGGCCGGTGGAGATTGCGAGCAATTTCGATATAGAGAATATGAGGAGAGTCGATGAAAGTCCCTGAGACGCAGCGCCCTCTTCTGGCTAAATGTGTGTATGGCGTTGGCACGTGTGTTTACAGCGTAGCGTTGCCTGCTCACCCGCAGCCAATCTCCGTCCTTCCACAGCTGATCTCTTCTGAAGGGAATTTCCCTAACGACACGATTCTCTGAGACAGACTCGTACAGTCTAAAGTCTAACAGACTGTGTGTGTGTCTCTGTCTGTGTGTGTGTGTGATAGAGAGCTATATCAGACCTGAAGTTGTCTCCTCAAATCAAACCAAACTGCTGGTATGTGTTCACTTCAAATAAGAGCAAGGAAACAAAGTTATCAAAAAACTAACAAACACAAACAACCAACTGTCCTTTCCACCAAACCCTGACCAGTCAAATTGAAAAGAAATATGAATGTAGTTGACATTTAAACATATTATTAGCAACTGGTAGAGCAAGGAAAAGGCTTGCATCACAAGCAGAATTGTACTGTACGGGCTACATTCAAAGTGAAGCTAAATCTGATTTGATAGCCTGCAATTCAAACAATTGGAATTTCCAAGCAGGCGTAGAGGGATAGGAGTCTGTCCACAGCAGCATCAGACTGCATATCTATCTCATTCATACACACACACAAAAAAGACACACATTTTACCTCGGTGAGCAGCCCCCCGCCACAGCCTACGTCCAGTATTCTGAGCCCAGCCAGGGGTTTCCCCGGCTGCCACCCGCCATGTGCGTTCAACAGATTATCCCTGAAATAGAGGTCAGAGGTCACACTATGAAAACACACAACCACTCTTTCCACCCCATCCCCAGAGCCACACAGTGCATTCAGAAAGTATTCAGACCCCTTGACTTTTGCACATTTTGTTACGTTACAGCTTTATTCTGAACTTGATTAAATTGTTACTCATCAATCTACACAAAATACCCCATAATGGCAAAGCAAAAACAGGTTTTCAGAAATTAAAAACAGATCACATTTACATAATTATTCAGACCATTTACTCAGTACTTTGTTGAAGCACCTTTGGCAGCGATTACAGCCTCAAGACTTCTTGGGTATGACGCTACAAGCTTGGCACACCTGTATTTGGGGAGTTTCTCCCATTCTTCTCTGCAGATCCTCTCAAGCTCTGTCAGGTTGGATGGGGAGCGTCGCTGCACAGTTATTTTCAGGTCTCTCCAGAGATGTTAGATCGGGTTCAAGTCCAAGCTCTTGTGGGCCACTCAAAGACATTCAGAGACTTGTCCCGAAGCCACTCCTGCGTCGTCTTGGCTGTGTGCTTAGGGTCGTTGTCCTGTTGGAAGGTGAACCTTCGCCCCAGTCTGAGGTCCTGAGCCCTCTGGAGCAGGTTTTCATCAAGGATCTCTCTGTACTTTGCTCTGTTCATATTTCCCTGGATCCTGACTAGTCTCCTAGTCCCTGTCGCTGAAAAACATCCCCACAGCATGATGCTGCCACCACCACGCTTCACCGTAGGGACAGTGCCAGGTTTCCTCCAGACCTGACCCTTGGCATTCAGACCAAAGAGCTCAAATCTTGGTTTTACTGAGGAGTGGCTTACGTCTGGCCACTCTACCATAAAAGGCCTGATTGGTGGAGTACTGCAGAGATGGTTGTCCTTCTGGAAGGTTCTCCCATCTCCATAGAGGAACTCTAGAGCTCTGTCAGAGGGACCAGTGGTCACAGAAGGCCAGCATCCCGGAGTCGCCTCTTCGCTGTTGACGTTGAGACTCGTGTTTTGAGGGTACTATTTAATGAAGCTGCCAGCTGAGGACTTGAGGCGTCTGTTTCTCAAACTAGCCATTAATGTACTTGTCATCTGGCTCAGTTGTGCACCGGGGCCTCCCACTCCTCTTTCTATTCTGGTTAGAGCCAGTTTGCGCTGTTCTGTGAAGGGAGCAGTACACAGCGTTGTACGAGATCTTAAATAAAATAAAAAGTTACGAGGCTAACTGTGGCTGCAGTGCATGCACAGTGCATGGGCTTTCTAATCCTAGTTACAAATAACATCTTCCATTGATTAGATATCTCCTAACGTTTGCCACACACAGAGCGAGGCTCTATGACTGTAGCTAATTGCAGCTTTGAATGATTTAGAATTGGCCAACAACAAGCTACACGCGCCACTCTCCACTCTCGTGAAAAGCTAGAGCATTAGCATAATTTAACAAATTGCGCTCTCTCTCTCTCTCTCGCTCTCTACTACAGCAGTTGTGTTCGGATCTGTATGGGCTCTTCCGGACAAGTCAGTTCAAATTACACATACCATAGACCCGTGACAATAATATCAGAGCCGACCCATGACCTTATTTCGAATTATGAATCCAGACCCGAGTATTCGGGTACAAGTGGAGCCGTGAAGATTTGGAACTGGCTCCGACATAGATTCTACGTCTAAAGTAGCCCCAAGACACTGGATGATTGTGGCATCTTTAATATGCAATGGCGTGAATAATGGGGGTGAATAAACCACTAGGCATACACACGCGCACCGTATGAAAGGCACCCTGAGGTCGTTCATTGAGTGGAGGGCTGCGAAGTCTCCCTGC
Organism: Salvelinus sp. IW2-2015; assembly: GCF_002910315.2. Taxonomy (NCBI): domain Eukaryota; kingdom Metazoa; phylum Chordata; class Actinopteri; order Salmoniformes; family Salmonidae; genus Salvelinus; species Salvelinus sp. IW2-2015. Next base: position 21,002,851 of record NC_036874.1, on the reverse strand, counting down.
TCGTTCCACCACTTGTTGGCGAGAAGCTGGAACCTCTTCACCTCATTTGGGTCCACAGTGGTCCTGGAGGCGGCGCGAAACCTGCAGATGCAAAACAGTTGTCATCAGCTACTCAAATACTGACATGTATTAGACATCGGGGACGTCCCAGGTCGTCTCTGTTGCAGTCACACAGCGTAGAGCTCACATTGGCTGGGTCATATATTCGTTAGTGCACACACTGGGCGCAACGGCAGGATAAATTGACTAAGGGAGCAGTGAGGGCGAACTATTTTGGGGGGGGCTCATGCATTAAAATTATATTGAATTCTGCTTATATTACACTATACTAAATTAAACATGAAGTTAAAATGCTGAGACAGAGACCTTTGAGTGCTTTTGAAGTGACAGGTTGGAGCGAAATCTGTAGCCCATCTCCTCTGCAATGTAGCAGCACAATAGACAGTGCCCTACACACTTAAACAAGGCTATTTTGGTCATGAATATAGGCTACAAGATAGAGTAATTCATCCATTACAAACAGCCCATGTGAATGTCTTACCAAAATAATGCAAATTAAATGCTGAAAGAAGTGACAGGTAGGCGAGAAATCTCCGCCGCGTTCTATCAGCACCATGGACAGCGCCCTACACACTACAGAAAGACAGCCGAAACCCTATTTTCTGAAATGACGCCACTGGCTATACAACCAAGATTTTGATTGAAACCAACCAGCCAGATCGTTTGTTACCTTTTCAGAAGTTGCGGCCTCTGTGACGCTCTGTGGAACTCCTTGAGTAATCGATCATTCCATTCTCCCCGAAATCTTCCCCCTCTAATGCCAGTTGGATTAGCTGAGCTTTCCTAGTGAGTAGCATGCTTCTTCTGTGCTGACTGAACACATTTGTCAAAGTGGAATCAGCTGTGGACACTCCACTCATGAGCCCTATGATTTAAATTTTGAATATTGCGTGACATGTATGTGGCGTTGTGGGTTATGGTGCCAAACACCTTGCCAAGTTCCTTGTCTTTTCGTAGAGTATTTTCCATCATAGACAGAAAAAGTCTACTGCCACCCCACCCGACTCAATCATATCCAATGTCCCCCTCAGTGGTTACTGGTTTAATATATACTGTATATATATATATATATATATATATATATATATATATATATATATATATATTCAACCACAAGGGTGTACTAATGAGCTATGAGTTTTAAAAAATCATAATAGAGGACAAATATTATTTCAGTGTAGATAAGGGGAGGCCTGTTTAAAATGAAAACATGCCAGCCAGACAAGCCAGTGTACGAATCAAATGTATTTGCATATGAATGGAACGGAAATTTGTCTGACTTTGTGATCTGTAAGGTAAGTAACATTGATGTGTGGGGAGGGGGCATTGAAATTATATATTTTTTTACCCTGATGCCTGTTAATTCATAAAAAGCACAAGATGGTAAATAACATTAATCGCAATGGTTAAGCCTTTGCCAATTAATAGGAATAAATTTAGCCTAATTGGTAGCAAATATGACGTGGAGGAGAGTAAGTATCCTAATCAGGCTTTTGTTTGTCAAATCCAGATTAAATATAGGTCTTCATGTGTATCAAATCTGTAGGCGATTTTGGGCTAAATCAATGACAAACAGCTGAAATGTTCAGGCTTCATCATGATCTGTGATCAGAACAGGCTGGGGTTTTTTCGCTTCCGTTTAGTCTAAGGATATGCGCAACAACGCAACCGCACTGAATTGAATAGCCTGATTCAATGGGATTCTCCTGAATAATAAAATGTTTTTATCTGTTAAGCTGTTTGGTCTATGCATAGACCCATATCGATTCAAACTTTTTGGTATTTTGCGGTAGGCATAGCTCTAAATTGCAGAGCATTTAATAAACCAACATTTTCCTGTGATGTTGAGGCTAAGCAAGATCTATAGGCTAGTAGACTATGCGGAAATAATCGTGGAGTTAATCATTGTTATAGCCTAGATCACTTTATATAGTCTGGACCGTTGCTTTTCCTATGGCTAAGAAAACGTGGTAGCATATGCTTTTTGCTCGTCTCTATAACAAGGGTTAGGCCTATATCCTCACATACCCCCTCAATTTGAACCCTGCTTTTAACCATAAGACATCTTCACAGAAATGTATAGCCTAAGGATTGCATGGTGACAGTGATTGTGTCTGTTAATCCGGTAAACTGGGAAGTGGGGGGAAAAACGAGGTCAAATCATGACATCAGTGATTTTCACGTCAGCGAAAGATGCCAGAATTTCTGAATTGGAATTCTGAGTTGGATGACCGTTCAAAACAAAACAAATCCCAGTCTGAGCTCGTCCCCCCCAGATTTCCCAGTTGTCTTGAACGCACTGAAGTCGGAAGTCAGAGATTGACGACTTCCGAGTTGTTTTGATTGTGCCACTAGAGACCTAGGCTACCTTTTGTTTCTGAATAAGACTACCTCCAACAAAGAAGCCCTTGTGTCTGTATTGAGGTGAGAAATAGGCATATCTAGACAGTAATGGTGGCTGGCTGCGATATCAACTAGCCTAATAAGTTTTGTATTGAGGTGATAGCCCTATTTTTGCTAAATCGACAAATGAAATGGTACATGTGACGTGATGTGAACGCATCGGCAGTTTGACGCCTTAGAAACAAACTTGTCTCCATTGACAGTCCATGTTAATTCATGGCAGTATTTTATGGCACTAGGAAGACGTTTGGGGACTTGGTGAGAGGTATTAGTAGCCTCACGAGGCTTAATTATGTCATGAATCACCCCCCATAGAAACCCTACATCCACACACACACACACGCTGTGTGTGTTCATTGTGAGATACAGATTTGGCGCAAACTTGTCACTCAATCATTTGAACTTTTTTACTATTTTTGTTTATATAGGGCCATAAAACTAGAATGAGGGGGCACATGTATGGCACACACAGAAGCTCAACTAAACAGTCCATACAACACTGGAGAACATTTGGAATAATCAGATTTGCTAATGCGTACAATTATGAATACAACCCCGGGGTGTAATAATTAGTGCACACAATAGCAAAACGTTTCGCAACGAAAACTAGTTTCTATTCACGTAGGCCCCTCCCCGTTTGCTTTCTAGTCTAGTGATGAAAAACCATGCAGCGCTCTTGAGATGCTCAGCACGGCTGCAAAAAAGACTACCTGGAACGAAACCATTTTCCCGTCAGCATGGAGTTAGTTAGAGAAACTGAGTACATGTGCAATCGCTAAGACCCTCATACCACATCTGCAAACTAAAATGTAAGTGTACCATACCTCACAACCGCGAAACCAATTTGAGAGCGACGCTCCAGAAACTGCGTGTGATGTTTACATACCGAAGTCCGAGCTGAAGTTGTAGTGTCATTCACCACACTTGTTAAACAGCGGGTACAAAACCCTAAGATGAACCGTCCAAACTTCTTTGAATACATGTTGTCTGTTTTTTACATGTATATTTCTGTTCGGTATCTACAGGTCAATGTGACCGTGGTGTGCTCCTTCTCTTACTGTTCGAGTGGAACCACTGCTGTGCACAGACGGTTCCTACTAGCTACTGTTTCCGGACACAATCTACTCCAGTTACATATTATTATATTGTATAAAAGCTCAATTAAGCCAACACTATGCGTTCAGTAATATATAAATGATTAAATACAACTGTAACGTAGCCTGTTCTAAAGTAAGGTGGGGCGGTGATACATTTTGATGATTGATGTTGTGTTGAACATATGCACAATATATACAAAAGTATGTGGACACCCCTTCAAATGAGTGGATTCGGCTATTTCAGGCACACCCGTTGCTGACAGGTGTATAAAATCGAGCACACAGCCATGCAATCTCATTTCCAACAAGTAAATTCATCAAATGTCTGCCCTGCTAGAGCTGCTCTAGTCAACTGTAAGTACTGTTATTATCAACTAGTGATGCGAAGGTGAACGTTGGGAGCCGACCTCGAATATAAAAAAAAAGCCGAATCTATTTATAAACATTTAAAAAAAATTAAGATATGAATAATCAAAAGATTTAAATTGATATAATTAATTCAAAGAACGAAAAAATAAATAAAATAGGCCTAAATGCTCAAGCGCACACATTCGTTCTGACTGTCTGCTCAGTCTAACAGCCTCACTTGTTGTTCCTGTCAATCAGACACGCAGTGTCAACCAATGAACCAAAGATGCGTGAGGGAGGGCCGAGCCAACTCACTCACAGTCACACACTTAGCAACCGAGGAGAGAGAGGAAGGACAGCTGTGAAAACAACAGCTGGGAAATGAGTCGGAAGCACAGTAGCATTTGGATACATTTTAATCATGTAGACAATGTTAGAGCACAGTGTAGAATTTGCCAAAACAAAATCTCATATAAAGCCGGTTCTACGCACAACCTACACCGGCATATGTGAACTGTGCACCCAACTGTGAAGCTAGCTGTAGCGGAGCTTCGAGAAACTAGCGGGCCTGCTAGTGATAGTGGTGGAGCCAGCACCTCCACACGTGGAGATGTATCCACTCAGTCAAGTAGGCCTACTCCGCGACCCACAGCAACGCAGTCTTCTATGGACCAGTTTATGCCAAACGTCTATGTCTGTAGCAAAACAAGGCCAAAATGATATTGCATTGGCTAAAATGATTGTCACCGATTTCCAGCCATTTTCGTGGGTGGAGGACAGAGGTTTTAGAAATTATAGCAATAGTCTAAATTCAATGTACACAATTCCAAGCAGGAAAACCCTTTCAAAATCACGTATTCAACATTCTGTACAAGAGCACACAGGCTTAAGTGCGGGAAAGAGTCCAAAAAGCTACTGCAGTTTGCCTTACCACTGACTGCTGGACATCAAGGGTAACCACTTCTTACATGTCACTTCATTGAAGATTTTTCGATGTCTAGCTGTCTTCTGTACTGCTTTGAGTTCAGTGACAGACACACCTCAGAGAACTTGGCAGAGGAACTGTTGAGAATGGCCAGAGAATGACAAGTAGATGGAAAAGTGGTCTGTTGTGTTAGCGACAGTGCAGCTAACATAACCAAAGCCAAGAAAGCAGCTGTGGAATACTTCCACAGGAGCACAGTAGGTGCTGAAAAACTAAAGTCTACACCACGCCAGATGAGGATGCCTGAGCTGAGGCCTAAACAAGACTGCACTCCAAGGTGGAATTCAACATTTTATATGTTGAAGCTGTTTCTTGAGTCAAAGGATGCCATCATCTCTACCCTGGCCATTGTCAATGCACCTGTTGATGCTCTGACCCAAGAGGAATGAGAGGTGGTGGAGGAGGTGTGCGGAGTCCTGGAATCCTTTGAGCAGGTCACTGTGGAGATCAGTGGAGAGGTACAGTAAGCAGTTATTACTACATCATTATTTAATCCAGTATTATATATGTATATGAGCAGTAGATGAGAATGTAGTATCAGTAGACAAAACATGAACCTGAACTAATAAGTTACTGTTCTCTCTTTTCAGCTATGTGACAGCCTCAAAAATGATACTCCTGTGTCAGGGTCTGCAGAGAATTACAGCCAGCCGCCAGAGAGAAGCAAATATAACCACAGGACATCTGACAGAGTTGATGGACACCCTATGGAGAAGCCCCTCCAAAGATCTGCAGATCCTCTGAGCTGGTGGAAGAACAAGACCTCTGTCTACCCACGGCTTACTAAAGTCATGACAGGGGGACTCTGCATAGTGGCCACATCCGTTCCCTCTGAGAGGGTCTTCTCGAAAACAGGACAAATAATTACTGAGAGAAGAAACCGCATCAGCCCCTCGAAAGTGAGGCAGCTTGCATTTCTGAATGCAAATCTCTCATCAAAGCAACATATGGTCAGCATTGCTGTGTGCTGCTGGTTATATGGCAATAAAGAAGAGAGAAAAGAGGGACCATCTGTGACAGAACTGCACATTTAAGAGTGGCCTTTTACAGTACCCAGCACAAGGTGCACCTGTGTAATTATCATGCTGTTTAATCAGCTTCTACATATGCCACACCTGTCAGGTGGATGAATTATCTTGGCCAAGGAGAAACGCTCACTAACAAGGATATAAACAAATTGGTGGACAAGATGAGAAACTTTTTTTTCAACTCATGAAACATGGGACCAACATTTCATATGTTGCATTTTTATTTTGTTCAGTATATATAAAATAAAGTGAATTTGTAGTGTTCATATAGCTAAACTAACAAAATGTTCCTCTTTGCCTTTAGAATGTCTAAAAGACCATTCAAAATGATCAATATGAATAATGGCATGTTATCAATTGCACTCAATCCAAATTACTGCAGGTTTAATGATAACCACCCACCCCCCAATAAAGAAAATACACAGAACAAGGGATCATTTCAGTTTTATTCAACAATTTACATTAATACATTTATCCTGTTAAGCTTTTTAAAATGACACATCTTTCCAAGATTCTACAGACTACAAAGCTTCCGAGCTTTGCATGATAGAAGGCAAAAAACCTAGCATTCAAAATGTCCTGTTTGCCGACTTGCCCTTAAAAATAACATATTTACAAAGATAGAAGGTTGGGGGGAGTGGAGAGTTCACCTACACCATTGCCTCTATAATGAGACAAGCCTGTTAAACTCATGGAATTTAAAAGTAAGTGCACAGATCAGGGAGCCCTGCGCTCCTCAACGCCTACGCCTGGCGGGAGACGGGGACCTGAAACAGACGCAAAGGGGAACATTAATGGTGCTGCACCACACACACACACACACACTCATGCAAAATGACACACAGGCAAAAGAAACAGTCACACCCTCACTGGGGCCCTGTTAACATCAGCTCATCATGAGGACAATATATTGCATTGATTTCTGAATGAACTTTCCTTTGGGAAGAACAGTTACTACATTCACACAAGGCACTAAAATAGATTGATATGCTGCACATGCCCAACAGGGGGCACTATTATGGAGACAGCGGAACAGAAACTTGGCCACAAATGGTTCCTTTTTTTTAACACATCATGAAAATATTAATTATTTATCTTTGTAAGGTAGCCTTGAGCCCTGACAGAGAACAAGGAAAGTTGTGCAAAAAAAATATTACTGGGCAGTCCGCCTCCAATATGACACACACACAACAGAAACATGATACAACAGAAAAATAAATGGTAAAAAATGGAATACTACCTTGATCGTGACTTAGACTTGTTTTTGCGGCTTGCCTTCTTACCAGACTTGTGACATTTTTCCGTTGATCTTGAGCGGCTACGTTTGGATTTCTTAAACTTCTTTTCCTTGCTAAGCTCGGGGGTGGGGGACCTGCTCGACTCCGAGTCGGAGTACCTCTTGCTAGATTTGGCAGAGCCCTTCTTGCTAGCCTTGCTATCCTGACGGGAGTGCTTGTCACCCTGAGGGTCTGTGTGATCGCTGCTCTCTTTCCTTTTCTTGGATTTTCCGTTGCTCTCCTCCGCCACCACAGAGCTCACCTCCCTATCCCTCTCTTTCTCCTTCCCCCTCTCCTTTTCCTTCCCCTTCTCCTTTTCCCGCTCTTTCTCTTTGGCTTTCTGCCTCTCCTTCTTCCTATCTGACTCTTTCTCCTTCTCCTTCTTCTTCTCTTTCTCCTTCTTGTCGTGGCTGCCGCTCCGGTCTTTCTTCCTGTCCCTATCCTTGCTGGAGGCTTTCTGCTTGTGCTTGCTGCTGTGACTGTCCCTGCGCTCCCTGCTCCTCTTCCTGTCTCTGTCCCTCTCCTTGTCCCTGCTCTTGCTGCGGCTGTCCCTGCGCTCCCTGCTCCTCTTCCTGTCTCTGTCCCTCTCCTTGTCCCTGCTCTTGCTGCGGCTGGCCCTGTCCTTGGACCTGCTCTTGCCTCCTCTGCTGACCCTTCGCTCTCGAGAGTGGCTGCGGTTCCGGTGGCGGGCAGAGCGATCTGCGCTGTGGTTCCGACTGCCCTTCCTCCTCTCCCGGGCCTTGTCGCCGCTGCGCTCCCCGTGACGTCTGTGGGAGCCGCGACTGTGGCTGCGCCGGCCGCCACCGCGGGCCCTGTGCGAGGAGGAGCGGCTGCGCCTCCTCTTCCTCCGGGGCGAGGAGGAGCGCGAAGAGGAGCGTGAGGAGGCTGAGGATGATGAGGAGAAGGAAGACGATTGGCTGCTGGCACTGCTGGAGCTGGAGCTGCTGCTGCGTCCGTTGCTGGGGGAACCGCTGGTGCCTCGCTCCTTACCCCGACCCACCTGCCTGACCTCGTTGCTAACCTCAGGCTCACTGCGGGACCTGCGTCTCTCTGCTGTGGGTTCCGCCTCCCTCTCTCTCACTTCCTGTTTGTGGAGGCTCTCTAACTGGCCCTCGTCATAATCCCCCCTCTCTCTGCTCACTCTGTCCAGTGCCATCTCTTCTGGAAGACAGACAGAAAACAAAACATATATGTTAAACTCAAAGACAACGTCACCACTGCTTATTGATACTGCCTTTAGTTCCCTCACCACGTGCGTGCTGCGCCTCCTGCGCTTGTCTCTCCTGCAGCTCCCTCTCCTTACGTCGGAAGGCGTCTATCTTCTCCCGGATACGGTGGTGCAGCTCCTCCTCGTCCGTGTCGGAGGACTCGGACGCCTGGGCGCTGTGCTCCTCCTCGTCCTCACTCAAGTCCGAGCCATAGTCGCCAAGTCCACCTGCCACAACAGAGCCCCCAGCTTTTTGAGCAAGACTGCAGCAACTAGCCATACACCCAACCAAGCTTCCCATCAAAGATGAGCCTACTGTCTGTCTGTTTTCAACTGAACCCCACTGACACCCCACTTACTGTGAGATGGCATGCTCTTTAGTGTTCTGATAAGAAAATACTTTGTAAATCTAAGGCAAAGACACTCAAACTGTGCTGTGAAGGATTGCAACATTTCAGAAACATTCCCCCAAATTCCCAGTTTTATCAGAAATCCCGGGAGAAGAATTGCAGTTTGGAGAATTCCCTCACAGCTAATTCCCTTCCAAACGGAATAAAAAATAAATGTTTTTGGTAATGTTTGGGGAATTTTGCAACCCTAGCTGTGAGGTGGACCCTTCCCTTCGGCTGCCTCAGTCACTCTTCTGAGCTACTAAAGCAGTGAGGGGACAGGGGTTTGAGCTCTGATTCTTACCCAGCAACACCCCCCACCCCCCAAACCTCCCCCCCCCCGCCTGGAAGAAAAGAAGGGCGACTCACCAATGCCGATCAGAGAAGTCAGTGCACTTGACTGTGCCAGCTGTTTGGCAGGCGCTTTGATTCACATCAACAACAGGAACAACATGTTAAAACACATAGAGCCACCATAGAGACAGCCACCATAGAGAAGTCTCTAGAGAAGGGGGCACAGATAATGCACTATTCACAAGAGCGGTCTTTGGAAACCAAAAAATTAAATAAAATAAAAAATAATGACAAAAACGGAGAGAAGAGAAGGGGTTAACAAACAACGTCTGTCACACACATTCAAAGTCAAGACAGTTGGAATAGGGGAGAAGAACCACTCTGTACTAATGCACTAGTGTCAGATAAACGGGGACAAGTCACTTGAATCTGATCTATAGGTGAGTGTATGTTATAAAGTCAATGGGTTCAGAAACACAGTCATTCAGGAGGACCTTCAGGAGCAACAACCAGGGAAAACAGCTTAGGTTACTGTTGTTTTGTTTTAAATACACCAGCTGCTCGGCTGTCTTTACCAGGGCCATTTTCTTTTTCTTCCGTTGCATTAGCAGAGAATGGTTGAAGATGCATATGATCACATTTTGAAAATACTTCCAAGTTTGCCACTCAATTACCCTGACTTACGGAGATGAATTGAGTGACGTTTTCAGACTATATAAAACAGGCTTAAACATGATGTCTTTGTGACAGGCACAGATGATGCGTGGGCTCGAGGAGATGGGGGTAAGCAGACCTTTGGTGGCTTTGCGGTGCGTCTCTTTGGCCACAGTTTGGATCTCTTCGTTGGTGACCTCCAGTAGGATTTCCGTCAGCAGAGTTTTAGTCACAATCATCTTTGGAGAGAAACGTGAGAAAAGGCTCTGACATGAGTTAATGATAATCATTTGTTTGTTAAGAGGGCAATTATTTTGCAATCTTGGATAGGATGTTTTTTAAAATATATATTGAAATTCGTGAACAAGGACCACTAATTTCAGAGCTGCCATTTGAGCACCAGGGCTCTATAACATAACACAAAATAACGTATAACAAAAGACATCCTAATAGGGCTGGACGATATGGCCGAAAAATTACATATAGATTTTTATTCAAACTTAAAGGCGATTTACGATATATACATTGTAGTTTTTTGTTCATGTTTTCTCCAAATAAGCTTTGTTGTACAATTAAAAGGTCCAATATATTGATCTAATGAATTCAGGGCTTGTGAAATTATACCTAGGCTAAACGTAAGCCTTCCACAACCCACTAATAATTGTAACATTTGATAAAGAGTTTAACCTGCTTTTTTTGCAATAATAACTGATCTGGAGTTCAAGTCTGTCTATCAAAATGTCATTTCTGTTACAAATTTAACCAGAACCATGCATAATGCAGTTCTTGTAGCAGGCATTATAGAAAACTAACACAGGTCACAAACAATCTCTCAAGCACAAGCCCACGTGCTAGTGAATAGCCAGCTAATCTTTATATTTCAAATTAACTTGGATCTATTTGCTAGCTAACAAGACAGAACAGTTGAATTGCTAGGAACACACTTCTGTCCGTCTCCAACTGTTTGAACAGCGTGCTAGCCTGTCCATTTTGTTCAGAATGGCATACCTTATTTCTCAGAATGAGAACATCCTCTACTGACGGGATGAGATCAATATCCTTCCAGGATACCCCGGCCAGGTCGATTAGAAGGCCTGCTCGCTGAAGTGTTCAGGGAGCGTTTGACAGTGATGAGTGGAGGTCGTTTGACCGCTGACCCATTACGGATGCAGGCAATGAGCAGTGATCGCTGAGATCTTGGTTGAAAACAGCAGAGGTGTATTTGGAGGGCAAGTTTGTTAGGATGATATCTATGAGGGTACCGTGTTTACGGAATTGGGTGGTACCTGGTAGGTTCATTGATAATTTGTGTGAGATTGAGGGCATCAAGCTTAGATTGTAGGGTGGCTGGGGTGTTGAGCATGTTCAAATTTAGGTCGCCTAGCAGCACGAGCTCTGAGATAGATGGGGGCAATCAGTTCACTATAGTGTCCAGAGCACAGCTGGGGCAGAGGGTGGTCTATAGCAGGCGGCAACGGTGAGAGACTTGTTTTTAGAGAGGTGGATTTTAAAAGTAGAAGTTCAAATGTTTGGAACAGACCTGGATAGTATAACAGAACTCTGCAGGCAGTCTTTGCAGTAGATTGAAACACCGCCCCTTTGGCCGTTCTATCTTGTCTGAAAAATCTTGTAATTGGGGATGAAAATGTCTGAATTTTTGGTGGTCTTTCTAAGCCAGGATTCAGACACGGCTAAAACATCCGGTTGGCAGAGTGTGCTAAAGCAGTGAACAAAACAAACTAGGGAGGAGGCTTCTAATGTTAACAGATGAAGCCAAGGCTATTACGGTTACAGAAGTCATCAAAAGAGAGCGCCTGGGAATAGGAGTGGAGCCAGGTACTGCAGGGCCTGGATTCAACCCTACATCACCAGAGGAACAGAGGAGAGTAGGATAAGGGTACGGCTAAAAGCTATGAGAATTGGTCGCCTAGAGCTACTAGAGCAGAGAGTAAAAGGAGGTTTCTGGGGGCGATAAAATAGTTTAAAGGAATAATGTACAGACAAAGGTATGGTAGGATGTGAATACAGTGGAGGTAAACCTAGGTATTGAGTGATGATGAGAGAGATATTGTCTCTAGAAACATCATTGAAACCAGGTGATGTCATCGCATATGTGGGTGGTGGAACTGAGAGGTTGGATATGGATTAGAGACAGGGCTAAGAA